>NC_057745.1:12413228-12479068 GCF_004010195.1 Chiloscyllium plagiosum | reverse complement strand
TCGGTGAGTGGAGGGGGAGGCTGGTGAGTTGGGGGGAGGGGATGCTTGATGAGTTGAGGTGGGGTGGAGGAGGGGAGGTTGGTAAATTGGGGGTGAGGGGGGAGGGTTCGTGATCTGGGTGTGGGAGCTGATGAGCTGAGCTGAAGGGTTTCTGCAGCATCCAAACTGGACGATGTCAGTGAAAGCGCAGCTGCACCCTCAAGCGATTCGAGGGTTTCTTTTTTTAATTTAAAATTCTGGGAACCACCCTCAACTAAGCTGGGGGAGGGAGGAAGAAGGATATCAGCACAGCCCCCGCGGGAGGGCTGGAATCCAGGGAGGGGATGGAGGGGGAGACGGTAAAGTGCGTGGCCGGTGACCCTCTTTGTTAAAGCACATGGTGCCAGACCCTGCCTCACTCTCTCCTCAGTTCAACCCCTCAAACTCTAAACCCCACAGAGACACTGTCCCAACGATAGCACTGCCTCACCCACCAAGATCTTGCACTTAACATGGTCCAACTTTAAGTTTCTCAACTCTCCCTCGTCATTCTATCCAGTTGTTTAGTTTTGACCTGCCTGACGAGAACGGAGCCATCTGAACGTAGACAGAACACAGGAGCTGTATGCACTGCCGTGTTTCTCAAGCACTTTCTGCTCCTACATCTGCGCCTGCTCTAACGCTTGCTGTACAATTATGCAAGTTACCACACTTCAAAAGAATGCCATTGACTGTAAAACATTTTCGGGCATCCTGAGGTCAAGGAAGCTGCTGCTATGTAAATGAAAGTCTTCCTTTTGTTAATCACATAAATAAAATTCAGTGGGCAATGGTGACGTGCTGGGAGCAACCACTTTGTGGTCCATGGCCACTCTTATTTAATGTAAGTCTGCAGTGAACATGCATTGCTAATAAATCGAGTTTGTGATTGCAGTTCTTTGCAAAGAATCACTGCATATCACAGGGCCTCGGGAGCACACTGTGCTGAGAGCAACAATGGGAGAGCACTACGTTGATAATCTGGTATTACGTAAAACAGGCAAACAAAGGATATAACCAGCAAAAACAAAAGCAGAAAAACCCGTTAACACCCAGCAATTATTTTGATTTAAGAGTCCACACTCAAAATGTTAAGCACGCTGTTCTTTGCACAGATGTTACCTGACATACTGAGTGCTTCCAGCATTTTCTGTTTTTGGGTCAGAC
Source organism: Chiloscyllium plagiosum (assembly GCF_004010195.1). Classification (NCBI taxonomy): domain Eukaryota; kingdom Metazoa; phylum Chordata; class Chondrichthyes; order Orectolobiformes; family Hemiscylliidae; genus Chiloscyllium; species Chiloscyllium plagiosum. Next base: position 12,477,883 of record NC_057745.1, on the reverse strand, counting down.
TTTCAGCTTTTGAAGATTTTTTAAATTTAAAGGATAGTGCGTCTCAGTAAAGGACTATAGGATTGTCAGTCAGGGACAGTGTCCAACAGGAGTGCATGCATTATGTGTAAATCCTGATTTATTCACATTCATAACCCTGAAGTATGATCTGTTAAAGATAACAATGGGTCCTATTCTACACAGTATGAGAACTCTGCTTGTGAATGTGATTCAGACCTAAAGAGAGGTTTAGAGATCATTCCAAAGTGACCTGTGACACTAACAGAATCTCTTAATTGATCTACCTTTTTCACTGTCTTTTGGTTTCAAGCACATGCCTTGTTAAAGATGTTTTCTGGAGATTGTGACTTTCAACCTGGTTGTCATCTTTTGCCTTTGGGCATGAGGGGAAAGGAAGGCTTCCTGGGTTTAGGAGCTGTTGTGTTAAATTGAGCTGCACTTCATGAAGATTATTCTGGAGAAGTGCAGTATTATAATTTTAGAGCCTTGTCTAAATCTGGAGCCAGAAACAAAACTCAAACATTGCTCTTATTGTTTACAGGGAAGAGAGTCTGAGAATGTACAATCTAAAGCTGGATATTAATTTTTGGCATATTTTACTGCAGTGCTGAGGGTAAAGGATTCTTGAGTATCTGGCATCTTGATGCCTTCTGGAAAGAAAAGTGGCCCAGAATTTTAGAAAGGAACAAGTTGATCATGTAGGACTCATATTTCTTGTGCTAATATCTGGCATAGGTACTTCTGTGTGTGAGTTGTGGAGGCTGCTGTGTTAATGGAAGTCACATCCACCCTATGAATGGAGGAGGTGGTGGTGATGTTGAGGGTGACACAGGGATTGTAGGGGTTCTTTCTAAATGACACTTTAACAGAACAAATTAATGTATAAGTATAAATAGGTGTTCAAATGCACTCCAAAGCCTGCAAGGTAATATTTTAAAAATACTTGAGCATAAAAAGACTCAGGAGCAGCTTTTCCTAACACAGTAAGTTTGAATGGGACTTGAAAAGAATCCATCCTATCGATGTTGCGAGATGGGTTCAGAGATTTGTATGTATACTAAATTTACTGTCCAATTATGATCAAGCAATGTATTACACTTCAGGTGTTAGAGGGCCTTGAGCAGCGTTAAGACAAATTTGCACATTGTGATATTCATTTCACATATTGGTGAATAATTGCCACCAGTGAACTAAAATTCGGATTTAATCAGATATGAGGGGTCAGGCCCAATTAGTTTAAATAACATTGTACATTTCAAAGCCAAACACTGTTAGTCATATTTGAGCCAATTGTCATTCACTGGAATAAAACAGTGTGGTTCCTGTTCTCAAATACTGTATTTAATGTAAAGTGAGGACTAGTAACTGAGACATTTAGAGTGCTTTATCATAGATCATTTTTCAGCACTAGTGTCCAGTTGAATGCAAACTCTGGGAAAGGTTGGCCTGCAACAATTGGAAAATTATTATACAGAAAATCAAGATTTTGTTTTGGTTAGCATGAGCCAAGTCACCTACTACACAAATGTATTACTTGAAAGCAGAAGCCATAACTCAGAGCAGGTGATGAGGAGGTCTTAAAATGAAGACAGCACTAATAACAGCCAAGAGGGAACATAATGCATGCTGCATAACTGTACATGAAATGGGAATGGTGAACTGGTTCAGAGGACAAAAGAGGACACAGGATCTGGATGCAACCAAATAGGAATGCATTTTATTTGACATCTCTCAGGTTGCTACGCTGAGAGATTCTACCCCAAAGGAAGTTTAGGGAAGCATATCCCAAGAGAAGCAGCCACAGTCACACAGAATTTGATACCATTTCCCTCATCTATAAGATTAAAATGGCCATGATGGATAAAGCCAGTATCAGTATTCTCAATGCTTACTGAATAATGCAATTTGTTTCAGAGAAACTCTTCTGTATTGTCCACCCTTTTCTTGCATTGCTGCCGTTGTACAGGTCAACTAGTTCTTTGCTTATTTTATTTGAACAATTTTATCTAAAATTTAAAGCTGATGGGGATTAGTGTAGATTAGACAGCATTAATGCTATGTGCGCAATTACCTGCAGAAAACTATCTTAATTGTCTTTACATGCTGTGTGAAAGTAGGCCCGCATAGATCCTCACTGTCTGATCCACCAAACTTTATTGTGAAAACCTCACTGTTAAAATAAAGCAAGTTGTTGAGTTTAAGCATTACACTGGAATGCTAGCTCTTACGTCAAAGGGATTTAAACATCAGGCATGTTGTACATATTGAAAGCAGCCCCTGAGATTCCAATTTCAACCAGTCGAAATGTGGAGACTGTTTTCTTTCTAAAGGAATGTTGAACAGATTAGATTTTGCTGACTTAATTGGAAGAGGAAGTTCTTCTTGTGCAAGCAGCAAGAATGAAAACTGCTGCTTAAGGCCAGCCTTTAGTTAACTATATGTTTATAAAAACTGCTGTAATTGAACAACATTAGGCATTGCCATCCAGGAATAGTTTCTTTCTCATCGATTGCCTGAGCACTTAACACAAGGAAAAATGAAACACAATTCTGTTATTTTACTCCATTGTATTTGGAAGGTGATGCACATTCATGATAAAACAATAAATTTTTGACATTTGTTGTTTTCAAATGTAACCAAATTTTAAATATGTATATGAGGCTTCCCAAGAATGTCAGCAGATGTCCGTATCCAGGCATCTGTTGGATTGCATGATATGTGTGGAAGCTGATAGGTAGTATGGATGTCTGAGAGTGTGTGTGTTTATCTATGACTGTCCATGTAAGATGATAGGGATGCATGATCCAAACTGCATTCAGCCTGAGAACATACCCCAGTATTTGCATAGGTAAGTGCTAGGTTTAGGTGCTGCATAGATTGCAGTCGCATTCTGCAAATTACTAGAATGTCTGCAGATACGCACATAATGTTATCTGCAATGTCCTGCATATGTTCTTAATTGTGCATATAATGGTCTACACTCCAATCATATATATGCAATTATTTGTGCAATGTTATCAAATGTGTGGTTGCAAATGAATAATTTTAATCTTGCAGATTCATGCAGGGTTCATCTGATGCAGAAAGGTGCAATCATATGTGGATACGTGGATGCATAGTTGTTGATGTGTAAAGTTACATTACATACAGTTCCTAGTTGTACCCTTACCCCTGTGTGTGTGTGTGTGTTTATACACATACAACTCCTTATAGTCTAGTTACAAGTACATGCCTGTTGTAGTGAAGTCAGTGAGGAAAAGATGTAAACTGTGAACAGTTGCTAGTATAAGATGAATGCTATGCAACATTCCCAGTGGCTCAATAGTTAATTACCTGAGCTGATGTGGGACTGAGTCATAATGGCCTCTCGTTTTCTGTCTAAAATGTTTTGAGTTAACTGACTTCTATCATAGAAACAGAAGGGTTGCTACAATTGGCTTTAGCCATGTTCTGATGTAACCTGTGAAGATGGATTCAAAGTTTGTTTAGAGTTGTAAGGCTCCCTGTGTATACCTTAATGGCTACATCACACTGAATTGTTGATTTTATTGTGGATAGTATTCCTCTAAATCTGCAATGTTTATCTTTGGAAAAGTTCAGTGGATTTGTTGTTATTCAATATTGTCATTGAAACTAAACGTGTAAAAGAATTGAAATTGGGAATGATGCTATTATTTGTTTTGTTGTTTATATTTGTAGATTTAGGCCATTCTTCAGAATTGACGTTCACCCTGGAACCCAGTGATGTTGTGGCAGTTGAGGCACATCCTCTGAAACTGCACTGCCAAGTGGAAGGAATGCAGCCCATTAGCAAGTCGTGGAGGAAGAATGGCGTGCTGTTGTCTGATAGTGAACACATCTCGCTGCTCGCCAATGGATCACTCTACATCACAAAATTTCAGAAGCTGAGGGAGGATGGTTCCTCTGATGAGGGTGAATATGACTGCACAGCCCAGAACCACTTAGGATTACTGGTCAGCCGGAAGGCAAAAGTGCAAGTTGCAAGTAAGTGAACTAATGTTCCTCCTGAGAAGGGAGGATTACATCAGAACCTGGCAGCATTTTGGTAAGATAATTCGAGAAGCATAGGAATTTTGTTACTAGAACAGACATTTGAATTTCTGTCTCTGTCTTGATGCTAGATCCATCTGGCTTCCCTTCCCCACAATATCAGAATTATCCACACTATTCCCAAATTCACATTCTTTCTCAAATGTTCACTTAAGTTTTATTAATTCATTTAATTTGAGGTGATGATCTACTGATATTATCTCTAGACTATTAATCCAGAGACCCAGATAATGTTCTGGGGGCCCAGATTCAAATCCTGCTATGGCAGATAGTGAAATTTGAATTCAATAAAAATCTGGGATTGAGAATCTAATGATGACCATGAAACCATTGCTGATTGTTAGGAAAAACCCATCTAGTTCACTAAAGTCTTTTACGGAAGGAAACTGCCATCCTTACCTGGTCCAGCCTATACGTGGCTCAAGACCACATCAATGAGGTTGACTCTCATCGGCTCTCTGGATGAGTTAGGGATGGGGGAATAAATACTGACCGAGCCAGTGATATCCATGTCCCGTGAATGAATACATTAAAAATAAATTGACATCTGCAAATTGTTCACTAACCACGGCATGTGCTTCAGGTTCAGCCAATTATAGTAATAACTGGAGCTAAAGTGTAATTTCACTACAGTGTTGAGTATGGTGGTGTCCCCATAAGATTAGGAAACCACCTCTGGTCAGCAATGACATGTCTCAGGGGTGCAGTTGCAATGAGTAGGTTCCCCTCCCCCCCCCATCTTATCCCAGTTTCTAACTTCCAGCTCAGCACCATCCTCATGACCTGTTCTACCTGCCAATCTCCCATCCCACCTATCCACTCCACCTTCCCCTCTGACCTATCACCTCCATCCCCACCCCCATTCACCTATTGTACTCTTTGCTACCTTCTCCCCAGCTCCCCGGCCCCCAACTCTCCACCCTGGAGGCTCCCTGCCTCTATTCCTGATGAGGGGCTTTTGCCCGAAACATCGATTTTCCTGCTTCTAGGATGCTGCCTGACCTGCTGTGCTTTTCCAGCCCCACTCTGATCTAGAGTCAGGCACAATGGGCTGAATGGCCTCATTCTCTGCTGTAGTTACTCAGTGACTCGATAAGAATTGGGACCTAATACATGACAAGTCAGAAAATGTCAGAATCTCCCAAATGGGATGAAGCGTTCTTATTGAAGGAAACCATGTTCTGAATTGTATCACAGGGATTATTGGATTTCATCCCAATGTATAATAGAGGCAAAATATGTGTAACAGTCGTTATATGTCATAAAAGCCCATGTGGCTCACTAATTTCCTTTAGGGAAAGAAATCTGTCTTACCTGATATGCCTGCCCCATCAAGGAGGCTGGCTCTAAGGGCCATCTCTTAGCGATGGGCAATAGTTGCTGGATGGACCAGATGGCCACATTGCATGAACAAATTCTTTAAAAATGTCTCTGAAGGTCATGGAAAGGTTTTGCTTCCAATTAAAGCAGTTCCAGAGAAAATTTCACATGGTGCCACATGGTAAATTCTCATCAGAGGGATTGGTGCAAAAGTGCATTTGCACAGAAAGATGGAAAGTAGAATGGTTATGGGGGGTGGGTTTGGATTGGTGAGGCACATTTGAGGGAACTTGAAAGGGAGAAGCCATATATTATCTGTGTTTACAGGATTCAGAGCGGAGTGAACCTCCAGTATCTCCCCACGGCTCAGAAAGCTAACATGGTCTAAACAGGAAAAGCAAGAAAATTAAAGCTTGCAAAACAAAACAGTATCTGAATATTTTCTGGTAATCAATGAATGGTGAGAAGCTAGGGGCAGGAGGTCTCAAGTTTCAACGTCACGAACTGCTGATCTTTAGTCTGGATAGTGGTCTATGAGAGTGACCACTTTGAAGGTCATAATCAACTAGGAGAAGGTGAGAACTGCAGGCCCTGGAGATCAGATTTGAAGAATGTAGCGCTGGAAAAGCACAGCTGGTCAGGCAGCATCCAAGGAGCAGGAGAGTCAACGTTTTAGGCAAGAACTCTTCTTCAGAAGATGAAGGGCTTATGCCTGAAATGTTGATTCTCCTGCTCCTTGGATGCTGTCTGACCGGCTGTGCTTTCCCAGCACCGCACTGTTCAACTTTGAAGGTCATGTTGAGTGAGTTGGAAGCTGGCACCGTTTCTATAGCTCTTTGTGGCCTGTCGTTGATTTCATGTGGGACTGTATTGCTGTTGCAGTAGTATAGCCACTTTAAAGCCTTTTTAAAAGAAATTGGCCTGCCCTGACACTAGAGTGTGTAATTAATTTACTGAAAGACCCACTTTTGAATGGAATGAAACCTGTCAAGGTTACCATTAAACTGCTGGTTATTTAAACCTGACCTGAATTGAACAGGTCAGCCATTAGAAGCTGACCAGTGTATTGACTGCTTTTTGACCATTACTTCATTGGATTTATTGTGTTCTATTTGTGGAGACAAATTGGCTTAATTGCATTTTTCTATAAGAGCTCAGGTACTTCAATTCCCTGGGAATTGAATGGCCAAATTGCACTAGACTTGAACTGCTTGGATGGCAGTCATATGCTAATAGCCACCTGATATTAGGGTTACATGATGTGAATTATCACTGGGATGCAAGTTATCAATAGGTGATTACTTACTGGTTGTCTGAACCATTTGCTCAGAGTTAGATCTGGATAGAGTTCAGAACCTTGTCTTCGTTGGTTTCATTTCATTTTATTTGTTGCTCCTTGGTGCTTTTTCTTTTGGCTCCAAGTGCAATGTGTCATTTTAATAGATGCTTCCTTAGATCAATCCTCTTCCCTGACCAGGTGAAAACAATGACTGCAGATGCTGGAAACCAGATTCTGGATTAGTTGTGCTGGAAGAGCACAGCGGTTCAGGCAGCATCCGAGGAGCAGTAAAATCGACGTTTCGGGCAAAAGCCCTTCATCAGGAATAAAGGCAGAGAGCCTGAAGGGTGGAGAGATAAGCTGGAGGAGGAGGCGTTCTTCCTCCAGGCATCTGGTGGTGAGGGAGCGGCGGTAAAGGAGGCCCAGGACCTCCATGTCCTCGGCAGAGTGGGAGGGGGAGTTGAACTGTTGGGCCACGGGGCGGTGTGGTTGATTGGTGCAGGTGTCCCAGAGATGTTCCCTAAAGTGCTCTGCTTGGAGGCGTCCAGTCTCCCCAATGTAGAGGAGATCGCATCGGGAGCAACGGATACAATAAATGATATTGGTGGAAGTGTAGGTAAAACTTTGATGAATGTGGAAGGCTCCTTTAGGGCCTTGGATGGAGGTGAGGGAGGAGGTGTGGGCGCAGGTTTTGCAATTATTTATAAAGCTGCATTCTGTCAATTACAAGCAGCACACAGGTCAGCCATCTCCTAGAGTAGTTGAGTGAAGGCAAGCCAGATGAAGCCAATGCATAGCTTAGCATAATGACTACCTCTTCATTTGTTTGCCTCCACTTGTTTCCTATTAACTGTAGATGATATCCTAACTCTTCGCATTTCACTTGTTCCTTAATGAAAAATGAAGAATCTGCGGGTAACTCAGTTTCAATGCTGCAGAGTACAGCCAAGAAATAGCCAAGTTAACTGGGCAGCTCACTCAGCCACTGGGGAGCAGATTAGAAAAATATCTTGGAACAATACAATTTAGTGGACCCTTCAGTGTTCCCATATTCTAGGGAATCCAGATCCATATTCAATGATGCTGCACCCAGCTGCCTAGTTTGATTGATTATAGCTACATTAAGAACATCCTTGCTCTTTGTGGAGGGATACATTACTACGCAAACTAACTGCACTATGGTGCTGCCCTATTCCATCACTTTCTGTTTAATAAATTAAAGAGGAGGTCACAAGGAACTGTATCATGTTCAACACACTGAAGATAACATCTTAAACAGTTTCCAGAAAAGACCAAAGAGGTCGGCTCTTGCCCTGAAAACCCACGGGGAAAATAAATATGTAATCGAGATGCGGGCTTGCGGAAATATTACTATAAAGAGAAATGAACTTTGTGGGTAAATAACAGAGAGATGCCTTTGGAAAATCTCTGGACTAAGCAGAGTTGGAACAAAACTCAAAATTCACAAATTACTACAAAGGGCTTACACTCAGAAAACAAATTGTTGGTGTTTAAAAAATATGATTGTGTCTTAACCCTTTATTACATCAGAAAGATAATGGCATCCTGACTGAAGCCAATAGACCTGATTGACTTTTTTGGGATAGACTTCGTAATCTGGAAATACAGATAATGGACAATTGTGATTCTGTGGTAAATCCTGAAATTACACTTTCTGTGTAAAGTCTTCAACGTTTGTTTCAAATGAAGACCTCAACTGAGATGACACGTGTTTTCTCACTTGGTAAAAGGGTTGCTTTAGACCTGCGGAAGGAGAGTAGCTCTTTGAAATGAAGTGACTATCTTGAACACCTATCTCCCATTCTATACAGAGCCTTGCGTATTTTGAGATGGAAATGTGTTGCTGGAGAAGCGCAGCAGGTCAGGCAGCATCTAGGGAACAGGAGAATCGACGTTTCAGGCATTAGCCCTTCTTCAGGAATCCGATTCCAATTGGGCCATTCCTGAAGAAGGGCTAATGCCCGAAACGTCGATTCTCCTGTTCCCTAGATGCTGCCTGACCTGCTGCGCTTCTCCAGCAACACATTTCCATCTCTGATCTCCAGCATCTGCAGACCTCATTTTCTCTTGTGTATTTTGAGACTATTTGTAATCTGTTTCCCTTGGAGCTGGTTGGACAATCTACAATCTTGTGTAATTTGATGAAACCGTCAGTTCGGTTCGTAAATCACAATGTGACCTCTGAAACACTTTCCTGATGAAGACCATTGATTGTATCACTCAATAAGGTAGATTTATCACTTGCAAGATGACTGTCCTTCTGTCTGCCTTCATAAAGGACAGCAGGTCTTTTAGTGTTGCTGCTGATCTGTTCTGTTGCCTTGGCATTCTGAGTTGATAATGAACCTCTTCCTGATGGATGGTGAACATTTACTAAGCCCTAGTGACAATGTCTTGTAATTTCTTTCCATGTTCCCATTGGTACTTGTATCACTTGTGCCCTTATTTTCTGAAGGTTCATGGAAAATGGGAAAATGCGGTGGTTTGATGGACTTTCATTTCACTTATAATTCTTGTGTATTTTGAAATCAGATTCTAATTGGGCCTTTTCTGCTCTATGTTCTCAAGTTGTTCACCTGGTTTCCAATGATGACACATAAATTCTTAGGAACAGGAACTTTACAAAGCAAACTTTGATACCAAGCCAAAGAAATAAATATTATAGAAAACTGACCTGGTACTTGATCAAGGAGGCAAATATGAAAGAGCACCTGAACAGAGTAAAAAGGAACAGAGAGTCAGAGTTTTAAGGAGGGAATTTCAGTGTTTAGGGTAGAGGCAGCTGAGAGTACAGAAACTTTCAGAACTTTCAGAAAGTACAGAAGCTGAAAGCACAGGTGGTGCAATAACCATTGGGAATGCTTAAGAGGTTAGAATTCCAGGAGCTTAGAGCTTTTGGAGGGTTGTAGGGCTAGAGAAGGTGACAGAGGTAAGGAGGGATGACGCAATGAAATGATGTGCAAAGAAGGATGAGAATTTTAAATTTTAACCAATGTCTCGTCTGGAGTCAGTTAATGTTGGTGAGAACGGTAGTAATGTGGTGGCCTGGTGGTAATATCACTGGACTGTTAATCCAGAAACCCAGGTAATGTTTTGCGAACCCCGGTTTGAATCTCACCATGACAGATGGATTTTGAATTCAATAAAAATCTGGAATTAAGAGTTTAATGGTGACCTGTAATTCATTGCGATTGTTGGAAAAACCCATCTGGTTCACTAATGTCCTTTAGGAAAGGAAACTGCTGTCCTTACCTGACCTGACCTGCATGTGACTTCATGCCCAGTGAAATTTGGTTGACTCTTAAGTGCTGTCTGGGCAATCAATGATGCCCATATCCCATGAATGAATATAAAAAATGACAGCATGGCATTTGGTGCTAGTCAATTCCCCAGCCAGATTAAATGGTCATTCATCTTGTTTGCTATTAGTAAGACCCTGTTGTCTATGAAATCATCAGTTACTATGTTTCCAAAGTGTTCTGAGGATGAGTAAAGTCTTATGTAAATGCAAGTTCTTACTTTCCAGTTGCTAATTAATCCCAGATTGTATGCCCATTAAGAATTTTATTGAATCAGTTTATTTTCCCTTGTTTCAAACCAATCCGGGTATAATCCCCGCATACACACACTGCCAACTTTCTGCGTGGGATCGTTATCTGAAGCAGTGCTTTGTTCTTGGGCGACTGGGGGGAATGTTGCTGGACGGTGTACCAGAATGAGATGAGGCAAGGTTTTCACACATCACATAGAGCTGCTGCTTTCCAATGTGTTGCTCCAGGCAATTGATAAGGGAGGCAAGGCTCATCATTAGTTCAAGTGGGAAAACAAAACTGCCATGCAGATAGCTCTTGACCTAACGTAGGTGCTGCAAGGAGGGAACAATGCTGAGTTCCAGCTCTGACAGCACACAGCCAAGCAGCTTCTGAACAGAGGCCCCAGAAACAGAGAGAGCAGCAAATATACTGAGAACAAGAGTTCTCAGGCTGATAACTTTGGTTTATCAGCCCTAAGTTGTAGGTGTCTTCTGTCTGTAACCACCCAGGCGCCTGAGTCTTTAGGGAACTCTGTGTTTTGTAATTGTTCTGAAATTAGCAGCTGTAAAGGTTTCAGAAGACATGTGAGGCGATATTAATTATTTTTAACAAATCTGATATAATGGCAACTTCTATTTATATAAAGCACCTTCGTTTACATGATAAATCATATCAAGGCTATTCGCAAACAGTATATAACAAAATATGACACCCAGCTGCATCAGGAATTATGAGACCAGGTGACCAATATCTTGGTCAAAAGGTTCAGGGTTTGGGGAGTGTCTTAAATGGAGGAGGTGAGGTAAAGAGGGTGAGCAGAGATGTAGGGAGAGTATTGCAGAGTATAGGGCCAAGCTAAGTGAAGGCATGGTAACCAGTGTGGAGCCGTTGGGCTGAGAAGATTGCAAATATGAAGTGGAGATGGCCCGACCCTGGAGGGATTTCAAACTGAGGCCCACGAAGTGATGGTCCTGTTTGTGAACACAGAAAACAAAGTTTTGGTTTACAATACAAAGGGCAGTGAATTCAAACCTGGGTTTAAATCATTAGGGGCTGTGCACTGGCTGTTAAATGCAAAGAGAAAAAACAGAAGTCACCAAGACAGGATGACAAATGTCAGCACTAAGGACATATACCATTGAACAAGTAAATGCAGAATGTGTAAGGCCCTAAAGTGTTTTTAGAATCCATTGCTCTGTAGGTCACCTGAGGTGCTCCGTGTAAGTGGAAAGCAGTTGTCCAAAGTATAATAAATGAGTTGTTCTAATTGTTTTAATCTCTGGGATATCATCAATAATTTGGTGTGGCATGGAACATCAATTTTTTCAGTGGAGTGAAGGGAGGTGGTGACGGTAGTTTGCAAGTGATATGGTGTGTTGAGGGTAAATTGTGCCATGTGCTGTCAGAGCTCTGATACTGATAGGGTTTGAGATTGCTTTGGGTTTGTCTGTACTTACACTGAAACCTCAGTTGTAAAGAGAGAAATAGCTACCCTCCCAGTCAGAGGACAGCAAGGGCAGAAAGGTGACCCGAGTTCATTTGGTTGGTGAACGAGATCACATCCAAGATGTGGTTTCTTCTTTCCACTGTTATCTCTTTGAAGCCTTTTTTTTCTCTCATTTAGAGGCCCTCAACACGTTTCACTCAGTTTGTCCCTGGGAAGCTATTTATCATCTCAATATCCTTACAGGAATAACTGTGGTCCTTGTAGGTCATAAGAGCAGTCTCTGACATTGTTCTCTCACAATCCAGTCACTAAGCAACCATGCTGTAGGGGAATGGGTCTAATTATCACCTCAGAAGAGCCCTTCTGCTTAAACTGTCATTGGAATGATCTGAAGTGGTGCAATTTGCAGTTGGATTTTTAAAGCCATTTGGGTTGAAACGAATCCACCGATTGAAAGCTTAATGTGGACCAATATCCGCGTCTTTTCTGTCCAAGTGGCACCTAGCATCTGGTTTATTTTTAGAAAAGCATTGCTTAAAAAGGCAGACAAGATGGCAGAAAGCAAAATGTTTGGACCAGCCTCCTAAAAAGTGAAAGAGAAATTGTCTGTTTTTAGGGCTCTGACACCAATCTAAAACGCAGGCCTATTCATATTCAAATGTTGCCATTCAGAGAGAGAGAATAGGCTTCACGTTAAGGAGTATACAATACATGCAGAGGCCCAAACTGCTGTCTCTCATGTAATCCTCACAGATGTGGGTAATCTATTCTCCAGTAGCTAGTCTAAAACACACTGTTGGAATGCATTAATTGCGGCAGGCTGTTTATTCCACTGTTGTGATGAAGTTCAGGGAGTGGGTTGACGGTCCCACTGTCCCACATATTCAAAGGTTTTACGTTTTGGAGAAATCATAGGAAAGTGGGTGGTGGCAGGGGGAGGGGGGGTCTATAAATCTGTCTTGAGACTGAGTGAATCTCACACTTTTATTCTGCTATAAATTAGAGTCGGTCAGCTCCTGCGAGATTGCATCACTTAGCTAGCTGTTGTAGAATTAAACCATTAGATATAAGTAGCAAGGGTAAATTTACATTGGCCAGCGTTGGGCTGAGAATATAGTTCCTACATGTGGAAGGAAGGGTTGAAGAAGGTGTGATATCAGATGCCATCCTTTTCCTTTGATACACGCTGCATCTAGATTTTCAGGCTTTAATGTCACATGTAAAATATCATCAGTATCATTGGATGACTCGTTCATTTTGTTCAGCAACATTGTCCTTTTCCAAACTCCTGAGAGATGAGGCTGTACTGCATTTATCTGCAGGAAGAACACGACCATTTTCTGTTTAAACTTGTTAACATTGTCCCCTAGTAAAACGGCAACTCATTCACTCACTAACGCATTGGATAGCACGACTATTTCCTCACATAAGGAATACATCCAAGGGGTCATGTTGACATTATCAGCATCAAAGGGTCGACATTCCTCTGGGAACTGTGGAATTCCTTTCCTGGGGCTGGACAGCTCTTCACGGCAGGCTGCTGTGCTCCTGCAGGGATCTGGGTTTCTGTGGAGCAGCTCTGGATCACACGCCTGTCAAAGGCTGGCATCTCTTCAAAGTTCAGTGATGAATGGGTTTTCTTTGTCAGCCCTAAGAGCCTCCTATTATGCGCCTTTGATGTCACATTTTGCACTTGCTGCTGTCACCGAGCTGAATGACTAATTTTCACAGGTCAGCAGAGAGTGACAATAGGTTTCAGTGTGCGCGAAGAAATAGCTGGAATTGTGATGAAAAGTTAGTTGCATTTAAAATATGCAGGATGAGACAGAAGTCTGACTTTTACACTTGCAGCTTCCACGTTTGCAAAGATTACCATCAACATCTTGAGTCTGAACCCGACTGATGAGTATTTCAGCCATTGATTTCAAGGAAAAAGTTGGGTGCAGTGAATTTTTCAAATACTTCTTGCGGGGTGGAGGGGGAAGCAGGAGTCTGTTTCTGACACTAACTTGATAACAATGAACAGGGGTTGATCTTTTTGTCAGGTTTGCTAATCAAATGGGTTTCGTGGGTCGCCGAGAATGGAGAAGTTTCCAGAACACTGGCATTGACCTGACCTGAAGTCTGGTTTTGCTGTCCACAGAGGCTGCTCACTCTGCTGAGTATTTCCAACATTTCCCACTTCTATTTCAGATTTCCAGCGCATTCAGTATTTAGCTTGTACCTGGAAGTTGCAACATGTTTGTTGGGCAGCATCTTAGTATCAGTACTGCATTCATTTATGTAGTTTCAAAGCATTAAGAAATGCTCAGACAAATATTTCCCAGAGGGGTACTGGGGTTGGGGGTGGGGAGAAACAAATTGCTAAACTGAAGCAGGTGGTTACAGGAAGTTTGAGGGGAAAAAACTTGCAATGAGGTGGTTTCTGAGGTCGCTTTTGATGGAAAAGAGAGAGGTAGATACAGATTTTAAATTTTTAGAGTAATTGTAGCAGAGTGTGTCTTAGGTTCTTGTGTGCGCGTTTGTTTATTGGTATTTTAAATGTGGTTCATTTGTTATTTACATACTACTCCATGTGTAGCCATATGTGAATTGATATATTCGCCATGGTATAGCTGGTATGTTGCATGGCGTTGGTTGTGATCTGCATGTGGCCATTAGTATATTGGAGTATGAAAGTGTGAGTATTGTGTTTATTAGGGTATATGTTTGTCTGTGTTTACAGTCTATGTTTTGCCTTCCTGAGAAACTAAAACAGTGCCTCTCCTCACTATAGTGCTGAAATTTACATTGTCTTTCTTAAAAATGTTAAAGAGAAAAGTGCATTAATGCTATGAATTATCAAGACAATTCAGCATGGCAGAACCTACTGATGTTTAAAGTGCTGTCCTGCCAGACTTGTTGTAATGTCATGGTAATTAAATGGTTGAGGGATGAGACATACAGAGCAATAATAAATCAGCTGTGATTAATGCTGTCTGCTGGATTATTTGATTTCAGTTGGGGCAACACATTTAGCTTCAGTCTACCTAGACAAATGAAGAGAACAAACCAGCCATTGTTTATTTTTTTTTAGTTTCCGTCCAGTGACCTCTTGTCGGGGTACCACATATTGGTCGAAAGACCATTTTGTGACTGTCCTTCTCGGAGTGGAGGTATGTGGTGTCAAAATCCTCCAGTGTGACATGTTGGCTCAGAACCATGTCAGTTCACCATGACAGATCCATTCTTCAGATGTTTGAGTAAGGATGGCCGACACTTCTCACAAACTATTAGTTGTGACTTGGTTTATAGCAATGTTCCCTTGAAGCCAGAGGTTGTTTCATCAGCCAAACACTTTCTGTGACTCATGTCTCTTGGCATGATCTATACTGCTCCAATGTGTTGCCTTCCTACAGTTTGAACATAGAACATAGAACATTATAGCACAATATAGGCCCTTTGGCCCTCAATGTTGCACTGATTTGTGGAACCAATCTAAAGCCTATCTAACCTACAGTATTCCATTTTCATCCATATGTTTATCCAATGACCATTTAAATGCCCTTAAAGTTGGTGAGTCTACAACTGTTGCAGGCAGTGCGCCCAGACTACTCTGAGTAAAGAAACTACCTCAGACATCTGTCCTATATCTGTCACCCCTCAATTTAAAGCTACATCCCCTCATGCTAGCCATCACCATCCAAGAAAAAAGACTCTCACTGTCCACACTATCTCACCCTCTGATTATCTTATATGTCTCAATTAAGTCACCTTTCAAACTTCTTCTCTCTAACAAAAACAGCCTCAAGTCCCTCAGCCTTCCCTCATAAGATCTTCCCTCCAGACCAGGCAACATCCTAGTAAATCTCTTGCGAACCCTTTCCAAAGCTTCCACATCCTTCCTATAATGCGGTGACCAGAACTGTACACAATACTCCCAAGTGCGGCCGCACCAGAGTTTTGCACAGCTGGAGCATGACCTCTTGGCTCTGAAACTCAATCTCTCCACCAATAAAAGCTAACACACCGTATGCCTTCTTAACAGCCCTATCAATCTGGGTGGCAACTTTCAGGGATCTATCCACATGGACACAGAGATCTGTCTGCTCATCTACACTACCAAGAATCTTACCATTAGCCCAGTACTCTTTATTCCTGTTGCTCCTTCCAAAGTGAATCACCTCACACTTGTCCGCATTAAACCCCATTTGCCACCTCTCAGCCCAGCTCTGCAGCTTATCTATGTCCCTCATCAAGGTCATTTATAAAAATGACAAGCAGCAGTGGCCATAAAACTGTCCGTTACGGTACCCCACTAGTAACTGAACTCCAGGATGAACATTTCCGATCAGCCACCACCCTCTGTCTTCTTTCAGCTAGCCAACTTCTGATCCAAACTGCTAAATCACTCTCAATCCCATGCTTCTGTATTTTGTGCAATAGCCTACCGTGGGGAACCTTATCAAATGCCTTACTGAAATCCATATGCATCACACCAACAGCTTTACCCTTATCCACATATCTGGTCACCATTTTTGCATCTGTTATCTTCCTGGGGATAGTTTCTGTCACTGTGCTGCAGTGGGTGTTTCTAGGTCTGCTTTGGATTGGATCTCATATTGTGTTGAGGTTTGTATCCAACCCCTGTCTGTTTTCTGTGCAGGGGTTGGTATCATGTGATGGTCTGCAGATGGTACTGCACTTTGCTCTTTGTTAATGTGCTCGGAGCTGTTGTTAATTTGCTCATTTAGTGTTTTCAAATTTTAAAGGGTGATAGAATTTGTTGTCTCAGTAAAATGTCGACATGTCTGATAGGTATACACTTGGAACGTTATGGTGGGGGCGACTGCATATGGTCAAAGAAACAAAACAGCACCAACAGTGAAATGCCTGTACTGTCCAAGTGATTTGGAGAAATTAGACCTGAGACTTATGTTCTTTGATAGAAAGAACTATCCATTTTCTTCCAACATATCATCTACCATAGAGATCACTGTAAGAGGCAGCAATTTGTTGGATCATTTTAAGATTTCTTTGAAATTCCTTTTTTTTAAATTCAAGAAAAATATGGTGATTTGGTTTATTTTGGGCACCTGAACTTCTATTTTGTTTGGTGTGCGTACATTCATACATGAGATTTCTTGATTTAGGTTTCATATATTACAGACCTCTGATTGACAAGAGTTCATTTTTTATTCCTTCATGCTGTTAGAAACACTGGGAGAGGGATTTATGTGATATCCTCAGTTCACCTATCTGTCTTGTTGACTGTCCATCAATGCAAAGTTGTCACTTCAATAAAGTACAAATCACTGAATTTCTGCCAACTTTCCAGGTTGGGGACGTGGTTATTTAGTGAGGTCTGAGACCCAATATATAGTGTTCATAAATCTCACTATTCTGTAGCATGTGACAGAATCCTGTGATTACATTTTACCGTGGCTAAAAAACAGTTAAAATTCAATATAATGAAACTACTATGTGCAAAGTGTCATCTGCTATTGAACAACTTGTAAATTCCAATATATTAAAATATCCATTCTCAGTATGACACTTAGTTGAAATATTTCCTTGTAATTCTTTAATGTGATATTCTAATAGGATGTCTAATGTTAATCTGGTCACTGAACTGTAATGGCTGTTGGTAACCTGACCTCATGGCTTTATATTATCTTTTTTACCCCACGCAATTATGAAAAAATACTTCTGAAGAATACATTTATTGTAATTTTTGTTCTCAGCAACGAAAATGTCCTCTGTGCAAATTAAGACACCAGACAAGCAAGTGTAAGCAATGCCACAGGTGAGCCACTAGTGATGCAGTAAGAGTGCAATACACTACCTCAATCTGAGGGATGCCATTACCAATGTTAATGGTATTTGCTGCATGAATTTATTGCTTCAATAGATACTGTCAGTGTGTGGGTGTTGATTTTCAACTTGCCACATGGGCATAAAACTGGAATTACTGTTGGTAGAATATTAAAGGAGTCAGTTTGTTTGTATTTCCAATGATGTCAAGCAATACTAAAAATAAGCCCTCGTTCTCTGGTTGATAATCCACCCCTCTGCTTAAAACCTGCTGTAGTTTTGGGGTTCATTTTGGTTTTTCTCCTTTCAGTATTAGAGTCTGTCCAAGTGCTGCGGTCAGTGTGTTGAAAGAAGATGCCTCTCAATGTTGGGAATGGGTGCCTGCAATTTCTGTGCTGGGGGAATGATGCAAAATACTAAGAACCTCCATTAGTGCAGTGTTGTGCTAAAATCGCAACAAGGATTTGAGCGAGCTCTGTGGAAGCTCTGTAGTTGTATGAAGTATTCTGGTGTTGGACAAGCACAGTATCCATCTCTGTAGCGGGCAATGTCTCTTTTTTTTGTTGAGGATACAGTATTCCAATGAAGGATAGGCCCACTATACTTCATTTGATTTTTATTTAGTAGCTAAACAGTAGTGGGCAGTCAAGATATGGACAGAAATAAGAAGAAAATGTTGGAAGAATTCTTTCAGACTCTAAGTAACGAGGTGATAATGCTAGGTTGTAGCATCCAAACAAGGTAGATGAGGAGTCCATGTTCAGTGTTACAAAATCTCTTAACACTGTACCATTACTTGCATATCCTTAAGTGTCCTCTGATATTGCCCACTGTTAGTCGACAAATATTTTTCTGAGATGCAAGTGTCTCTCTGTCATTATTCTGACAGTTGACGTAACAAGATTTAATGGGAATTATTAGAAAAATGGTGGTAAATCTTGACATAAATGCCTGATTAAAGCTCATCATAACAGAGATTTATGGGCTGGGATTATATATTGATGGATTTACAATAACATAGCATCAGGAATTCTAAAGATTGAGAGAGTTTGCATTATTCTCTTATCATGTTCTAAAGGAAACATTCATGTTTGAACAACAGATCGACTTCTCCAGGTGCTTAAAGGCCAGAGAGTTAGACCAAAAACAGAAATGCGCCAGAGGTTGGGTATTATGGCTGAAACACATACATTTCTGCAAAGAGGAGCAATTGAGGGGTATGATAAAATGGTGGGTAGATGGGGTCAATATGTGGCTCTCATAAACTTTTTTTTATCTTCAGAAAAGTGTTGTTCCAAAAATGTTTGGTGCTTTATGTTGTTTTGTGGTAACTGTAGAATGGGAATGAATTATTTAGATGCAATGGGATTCAATAAAGTGGCAATGGTGGAGTGAGATTCTATATAACTAAATGAAATCACACCATGTGACTTCAGTTATAAATAAAAAATAAAGATTCATTTTTATTTTAACACTTCTCAAAATCATTGGATGTCTCCAAGTGCTTTACTGCCAATGAAGTGATTCTGAAATATATCTGTGGTTGTAATATATCTGAAATATATCTGTGGTTGTAATATATCTGAAATATATCCGTGATTGTAATGTAGGAAATGTGGCAGTCAGTATACTCACCACAAATTCTGACAGAAAAGGCAACGTGATAATGACCTGATAATTTTTTTTTAAGTAATGTTGGTTTGAGAGACAAATTTAAACCAGCACCCTGAGGATAAGCCCCACCTCCTTTTCCGATTAGTGTCGTGAAATGTCGAAAATCTACCCAAGCAGATAGGGATTTTTATTTTAGTATCTCATTGGAAAGGTGGCACCTCACAATAGTGCAGCATTCCCTCAATATTGTACTGAATGTCAGTCACGATTTTTGTGCTTTAGTTGAAGTGGAACTTGAACCTTGAACATTGAGAGTGCTCCACTGATTCATGGCTGATACCAAATGGCCATTTACAATATGGCTGCTCTCCTTCACTGCTCAAACACCGACCCTTGATGATTACTTGCAATGTACTGTGATTTTTATTTTCAAATTTGTGCAGAGCGAGAGGGCTGGTCCCAAATCTATGTTCAGAATGGGAATTGAATCCCTGGCTGTTGGCATTAATCTCATCTACACTTAGCAGACCAGCCAACTGAGCTAGCTGGCCTCCAGTCTAGCTGCAAGTAATAGATAAATTAATTTGTATAATGCAATTGAGTGTGTAATTAATAGGGATGGCATACTGGGATGCAATTTGTTTTGTATATCGGGCTCTTGACCAGTTTATTGTTGGAAGAAGAAACATGAAAATCACAGCCAATGATACCTCATTGTCTGATTAAATTTGAAGGAAAATGGGAACAGGAATAGACTATTGGGCCCCTCAAACCTTTTCCACCACTCTGAGACAAGACCTTAAATGGTGTCCGTGTGTATCTGTGATTTTGTATGTCCCACAAGGGACAGCCATCATATACTCCATGCTAACTTGATACTTCATGGAGATGATGTCACTCTATGATCCTGTAATAAATGTGTGGAAAGTGATATTGCCCTGGAGACTTGCTCAGGATGAAATCATTGTAATGTTGATTAAACCTCAAATAGAGAGTGCCTCCGTTTTAAAAAAAAAGGCCCATCATGCTACACTTCCTTAATGTGATGCTTTGGAAAATGACTATTTTTGACCAATTATACACAGACAATATTTGGACAGTCCTGTTCTGACAGAAGTGTGATTTAAAAATAAATATCCAAAAAAAGATTGAATATACAAAGGAGCCATGATCAAAAGGTTAGTCACTGTAATTCCACAAGGGAATTTGGGAGATGCATCTTCATCCAGAGTGTATTAAAATATGAACCTCGTTACCATGTGTAGTTGAGGAGAACAGCATTGAAGGGGAAGGTAGGTAAGTGTGTAAGGGAGGAAGGAGTTTAATGATATATTGATAGAGTAGATGAAACTAGATGGGAGAAGACTGTCATGGTGACAAAGTGCCACCATAGAGGAAGGTGTAATTTGCTACAATAACACAAAATTTCATTAAACATCCAGCTAGAAAGGCAACACGTTGCTTTTTGACTAGCTGCTTGGTGGTGTCTTCTGAAATATTATAGATTAATGCAGTCAGAGGAATTAGAGTCCTTTTCAAGATTAGTAAGATACTGCAGATGCTGGAAATCTGAAACAAACAGATTGCTGGAGAAACTCAATGTCTGTCGGCTTTTGTGGAGAAAGGAAGAGAATTAATATTTTAAAATTGCTCCTTTTCAAGCTTGGTGAACTTTTTTTTAATGGGCTGGAAAACTGTTGCTCTTTGAGACATCCTGGTACTTGGTGGTTGCCTTCTCTCCAGGGACTGCCTTCCCGTTGTTGTCTGGTGAGTCATGGCTCTTTATGGAGTTAGTACGCTACCCATGATGAAGATATTGTGGCACCTATGTGATTGCTGTAAGTGGCACCACTGTAGTGTGATTCAGGCCCAAAGTGAATTTGAGCTTTGTGTGTGTCTCTGTTTCTGCTGAGAATCACAGGCCCCTACAGTGTGGAAGAGGCTGTTCAACCCATTGAGTCTGCACTATCCCTCTGAAGAACATCCCACCCAAATCCAGCCCCTCACCCTATCTCCATAACCTTGCTTTCACCATGGACAGTCCACCCAGCCTTGCATGTCTTTGGACTGATAGAGGAAACCGGAGCACCTGGAGGAAACCCACGCAGACATGGAGAATGTGCGAACTCCATACAGTCACTGGAGGGTGAAATCAAACACGCAACCCTGCTGAGTAGTAGTGCTAACCACTGAGCCACGACGTCAATCATTTGCTCATTCAGAAGGTTACAAGGGAATAATCCTTCAGTGAGTCCCATACTTCTCTCAGCAGCTTATCCTGAGATTACATTGACATTGACATGACTGTGAAATTTATAGAAAAATAGCAGAAGTGTATGCGCATATTTCAGATTCAAAATCCCATTGTCAGAATTTTGATCAAATCTTATGTCAAAATTTAACATCGGAACAATTCGCATAATCATTTTGAATGAAAATTCTGCTTTTGAACAGTTGCCTGTTATGAAGGAGTTGCACCCAGTGGTGCTTAGATTTTACAAAGGAACACAGAGAATTCTCATCACACAGCTGAATCCCATGGACCAGATACGACTCCAGTGGAGAGTTTTTCCCGATACACATTGATTCCAGTTTTGCTAACGTCTCTTGATGCTATACTTTTGTTTATTACTATTTTTAAAATCATTTCATCAAAAGATTGTTTTACCAAGGTGGTGCAGAGTCTTCAGTGTAAAGCTGGATTCTGCCATCACAAGGTACAAGAACTGACATTTTACTTTGTCCAATCATGGCGTGTGGGCATCACTGGTTGGGCCAGCATTTATTGACCATCCCTAATTGCCCTCAAGAAGGTGGTGGTGTGAGGTGCTGCTTTGAATAGCTGCAGTCCATTTGGAGATATACCCACAAAACGGTCAGGGAGGGTGTTACAGGATTTTGACCCAGTGAAACTGAGCAA
The DNA here is from genome assembly GCF_004010195.1 of Chiloscyllium plagiosum. Lineage (NCBI taxonomy): Eukaryota > Metazoa > Chordata > Chondrichthyes > Orectolobiformes > Hemiscylliidae > Chiloscyllium > Chiloscyllium plagiosum. Next base: position 12,455,885 of record NC_057745.1, on the reverse strand, counting down.
AAAATACTTCCATGTCAGGATGGTGAGGGGCTTGGAGATGAACTTGCAGGTGGTGGTCTTCCTGTGTATCTGCTGCCCTCGTCCTTCTAGATGGTAGCATTTGTGGGTTTAGTAGGTGTTGTTTATGGAACCTTGGTAAATTGTTACTGTACATCTTGTAGATAGTACACTCTACTGCAACTGAGCATCGGTGGTGAAGTGGGTAGACGTTTGAGGTGTCAAATGCATCGGTTGCTTTGTCCTGGCTGGTGTCAAACTTCTTGAGTGTTGTCGGAGCTGCACCCACCCAGGCTAGTGGGGAGTATTCCATCACACTCGTGACTTGCACCTTATAGATGGTGGACTGGCTTTGGGGAGTCAGGAGGTGAGTTACTTATGTAGGAGTTTTAGCCTCTGACCTGTTTATGTATCCACTGTTATTTATGTGGTTAATCGTCGATTTCGGTTTCTGGTCAATGGTAACCCCCAAGGGTTGACAGCAGGGGATTCAGCAATGATGATACAATTGAATGTTAAATGGCTATCATTGGATTGTCTGATGTTGGAAATGGTCATTGCTTGGCACTTTTGTAGCAAGAATGTGACTTACCATTTATCAGTGTAAACCTGGATGTTGTCTAAGTCCTACTGCATTTGAGGAATCACAAATGGTGCTCGACATCGTGAGATCATCAATGAATATTCCCACTTTTTTTTTTAGATATTTTTATTAGAAATTTAACATTTTACAAGTTTACAAAAATAAACAAAACTCTCAGATATAAACATTGATATACAATTAGCTCAAATATAGAATATTCCAACTTCTAATCTTAGGAACTCCTGTAGAGATGTCCTGGAGCTGAGATGCCTGACTTCCAAAAACCACAACCATCTTCCCATGTACCAGATACAACTCCACCAGTGGAGAGTCTTTTCCGATACACATTGATTCCGGTTTTGCTAACCTCTCTTGATGCTATACTTGGTCAACTACAGCCTTGATGCTTTACTGAAGGTTGAGAGTAGACTGAGGTGGTAATTGTCTGTGCTGGATTTGGAGAAAGTGAGGACTGCAGATGCTGGAGATCAGAGTCAAAACATGTGGTGCTGGAAAAGCACAGCCAGTCAGGCAGCATCTGAAGAGCAGGAGAGTTGATGTTTTGAGCATAAGCTCTTCATCAGGAATGTGTTGGATTTGCTCTGTGTGTTTGTGTACTGGACATACCTGGACCATTGTCCACATTGTCAGGTAGATGCCAGTTCATAACTATAGAGCAATTTGGCTAAAGGTGTAACAATTCTGGACCACAAGTCTTCAGTACTATTGCTGGAATGGTGTCAGGGCCTATAGCCTTGGCTGTATTCAGTGCCAGAATCTCTGTCTTAATGTCATGTGGAGTGAAGACTGGCATCTGTGATGCTGAAGACCACTGGCTGATGCTTCACCCTTTCATTTTGTCTTGATGTACTGGGTTTTCCCATGATTGAGCATGGGGATATTTGTGGAGTCACCTCCTCCAGTGAGTTGTTTAATTGTCCACCACCATTCAAGTTTGGTTGTGGTGCAACTGCGGAGCTTTAGATCTGATCCAATAGCTATGGGATCACCGTAGCTGTGTGTATCAGTTGCTGCTTATGCTGTATGGAATGCAAGTAGTCTGTTTAGTAGCCAAGTTGATGCCTCATTTTATGATACAACAGGTACTGCTCCTGGCATGCCCTCCTGCACTCTCAATTGAACTAGAGTTATTCCCTTGGCTTGATGGAAGTGGTAGAGTTGGGGATATGTTGGATCTTGAGGTTGCAGCTTGCACTGGAGTACAATTCAGCAGCTGCTGATGGCCCACAGCATGTTATGGATGTCCAGTTATGAGCTAAAGTCACCTATGAAGTCTGTTCTGTTTAGCGCAGTGTTGGGTGCCACATAACACATTGGGAGGGTGATCTCATTGTGAATGTGAGACTTTGACTCCACAAGAACTGTGTGGTGGTCATTCTCTTTGATGCTCTTATGTTCACACAGGCTTTGGTTCACCTAACTTTGGTTGGCAGGAGGTTCTGAAATGGTAAGCCGCAGTCCTGTTTGGACAAGGTGGGCCATAGTGGTATAATTGTGCCCAGAGTCATCATGGTGTCCTTGCAGATAACATAGTCTACTTGCCCTTTGTAACAGCTCTGCCTTTGACTTGATGTCCTTTTTTTGTATAATTCTCTGAAACAATTTGGGACTCTTATTGCCTTAAAGCATGAGATTGAATTGAATTGAATTAGCTTTATTGTCACATTTACTCAAACGAGTACAGTGAAAATTACAGTACATTGCCTCATACAGCACCAACGAAGTTACAAAGGTACAGTTTCTTTACTTACAAGATATTAGAAAATAGAGAAATAAAATGTCCAGCCTTGCAGAACTAAAAATCCAGAACAGCAATCTTCCCACCCACCTAGTGTACAGTCACCCTGACTCCAGACTGCGCTAGGCTTCAGCGTGAGGAGCACGAGGCTGGGAGATCGCTCCAAACTGCCACTCTGGGCTGAGAAGACATTACGCCAGGGACTGTGCCACCTGGCAGGGATGGCGCCACGCAAGGTCACTGTGGTGAAAGGGTTAAAATTATGTCCCAATACATGTGTGAATCTTATTATGAATATGTTACCGGAATGGAAGGTGTTGCTTAGTCTTGCCCTGTTGTTCGCATGAATGTTTAGATCTCGAAAGAGTATATAAGCTGGGAAAGTCCCCAGTTCGGTAGAGTCTGCTCCGGGTTACGTTTAACCGCCGAGCGTGGGTTGTTGGCAACCGCTCTACGAGAACTGACGGCTCCCAGTTCCGGTAACATGTAGAGTGAGTATAAACCAGACCCGTTGTAAGTACGAGACCTGGTTGAGGCGACGCTGCGGGGAATAAAATACTCATATTCTAGCAAACTCGTCTCTCAGTTCTTTTCTCCTGGTCTGTGTCAGACTACTCTCCTGCGAACCCGATCCTTGAGAATTTATAAAACAGTCACCACAAAGGCTGGAGGCTGCTGTGCCGTGCCTTGCCATGCTGGGAGAGAAGACAACAAGAAACACCAGGAGGAAGAAGAAGAATGGTTGGAGTGGATGAGCGCTGGCTGAAGGGCCCTACTCCAGCTTCATCCTGGACCAGAAGTCCAATGTATAGTTGTGGCCAAACTTTTGTCTGCTTCATCTGTTTGGACAACCTTCTGCAGGCACCTCAAATCTCTGGTGACCCTTGATTAATGGAGCCTTGACAAGTTCCACTTTGCCTGCTGGCAAGAAACGTGGTCCAAAAAACAACCACCTCTCGCAAGCTAGCATACCGAACATTGATAGGCTGGTCACGCGTGCATCGCTGTGCTGGGATGGACATGTCACTCAATAACTGGACACCGGACTCTCTGAAACAGCTGCTCTACTCAGAACTCAGTCATGGCAGCAGATTCCCGGGAACCCACGGAGAGATGTTTTCAGAGGCATGCAGAGGTGAAGTTGAGGTGTCAGAGGGCACACACACACACCTTCAAACAACCCATCTCCCCAACCCTTCCAGCACCACCGGCTCTGTGTGTGGGAGAGACTACATTGGACTGATCAGCCAGCTCCAAACCTATTGAAGTGGAGTGAAAGCTGGTCAAACTCAATCCTGGGGGACTGCCGAAGGGAAGATGGTAACCACCAGCTGTTGTTCGTCTTCACCAACAATAACAAATTGAGCCTTCCCAAATATTGGGCACTAATTTTCCATAGAAACATAGAAAATAGGAATAGGAGGAGGCTATTTGGCCCTTTTGAGCCTGCTATGCCATTCAGTGTGATCATGGCTGATCTTCCAAGTTCATTGCCTTGTCCCACTTTCTCCCCATACTCTTGGATCCCATTAACACTGAGATCTACATCTAACTCCTGTTTGAAAACATTCAAATATTTTTGCCTTAATGACTTTTTGTGGCAGAGAGTTCTGCAGGCTCCCCCCCCTCTCTGGGTCAGGCTGTCTTTTATTTCTTGGGCCACACAGAATCGCTGACCCCAGCTGGAGAAACAGTCGAGTTCACTGCAGCTGGCCTTTAATAGCTGGCTGAAGATCTGCTCTCAGTCCTAATGACGGAAACCTTTCACAGCTGGTAAAGGGTCATCTTACCAGAGGTTACCCGACATTAGTCATGTCCCAGGCCCGGAGATGCCCAGGGTTGTAGTCAGGATGTTTGTGACTGAGGAGGTTGCTTTTGGACCACATTTCTTGTTACTGAGGGCCATCCCTCTCAAATAGATGAGACTGGCACTGTCCCTGGAAACTACGTGGAGGCTTGCACAGGATTTAAACAGGTCCATCAGTGTTGGAATAGAAGGCTTTCTGAAACGAATTTGAAGCCTGAGTCTGGTTGCAACAGAACCTGTGGGCTGTCCGTCCCAAGCAACTTGCCGGATTCATCCATTCGAGCAGTGAGGGCAGTCCTCAGAGGTGGCTTCTTTACACAGGGCACAGGAACAAAAGGAAAGGCCTGTCTGCTTTTGAGGATTCTGAATAAACCCGTTATGGAATTACATAGCATCAACACCAGCCTGAGCGAAGGAAGCGTGTTTAGGGGAAAGGAATACTTAAAAAGGCAAAAAAAATCCGACATCAATAAAACAAATGCATTTTTACCGAGTTACTTTGGTTCTAATGGTGCCTGAATTTAATGAAGAATTTGAAGTATTTGTTTGAAACTTAATGCTCCAGAGGATCAGGTCAGATCAGGGGGCTGTAGAGAGAGTGGGATAGATCAGCGTCACTCTGCTGATTTTAGACCACCCTGATTAGCACAAACAGATGAATAAAAGCACGGAATTCCAGTTCGGTTTTCAAGGATCCTCTGGGGAATTCCTGAATAATAGAGAGTAAAGGTCACCAAAGGGTAGGACAGAATAAATCCTCCTGTTGGCTTCCTGCAGTCGTGTTAGCTTTGGTTTAAGGATCACAGAGGAATGCTGGGCCACAGCACAGTGGTCTTGTGCAGTTGTTAGAGAGGCACATCAATCCCAAGGGAGCTGTACCATCATCCTGAAGCGACCTGGGGTTGCTGCCAGTAGCAATGGGGCTATTCAAGATGGTGACAGGCAGCCTTTTAAGAGGCCCTGCCTTTTGAATTGTCGGCTGTTTCCCTTTCCTTTAGATGGAAGGTTCTTGCATTTAAGCTGAGACAGGTTAAAAATTAAGGCACGAAAGAGATTGCCAGGGTTTCACACTTTGTCAGGGTCTCGGAGAGGGTTCACACAGTCTGATTGTTTATGCCTCTGAATTTATGGGTAGCAAGCTGCAATTTCCTGTGAGCAATATGGCTTTCAGGGCAGCGTAGTTAGTACAGTGCTAAAGTAATGAAGCCATTGAGTTTAGTGCAGGCTTTGCCCTAAGGAGACAGGATTTCACAGACTATTAATCTGATGTGGGTGTAAAGCTCCTTTGAATGACATTAGGGAATTCACCACATTTTAATCCAGGTGTGAACTGCAGGGAGTGATTTTTAACCATTGTGTTTTGTGATTCGGTAGATTGCAAAATATTATGAAAGCTATCAAGGGTTCTGAGGGGCAGATGGGAAAGTGCGGCTGAGACCACCATGAGGTCAGCCATGATCTTGCTGAGTGGCAGAGCAAACTCAAGAGGGCCAAGTGATCATCTCCTGCTCCAAAGAGAGGCAAGTTAGCTTCACGGAGCACCTGATGGGCAACATTGCAAACAAGTTAAGGATGGTTAAAAATCATTCCCTGCAGTTCACGCCTGGACTAAATGAAGGGAACCCCGCAAATGTAACTGAAATGGGCTTTACACCAACATTGGATTTCTGAAGATTTTTAAAATTGAGAACTTGCTGAAATGGCTACTGGGTAATCCTTCCCTTTCATGCCTTCCCTGTTTCTCGTTAACAAATTCAACTTTGAGCAGCATCTGGGAGCCCTCAGAGGCCCCTTTTTATCGCACTTTTCTTTTTAAAAATCATGAGAGAGCTAAAAGGCTCAGGAGGCGGGGATGGAAGTGGTGACCTCTCTCGCAGCAGCAGAGCAGGAGGTCACGGCCTTTCCTCTGAGATATTCTCTCATAGCCTGGGGGGAGGGCGACTTTGACCCCTGCTTAACCAAAAAGGCCAGAACTCTGTAACCATGGCGGTGACCTGGCCTTCACAGCTCCTCATTGTCATTGTGCAGCAGCTGAAAAACAAGTCTCAAACAGAATGAAGTTAAATGAAAGCATTTTGATGCATAACCAAGTCATTTGTGTGTGTGTATTTATTTGAGAGAGCCCTGTGTGTGCGCATTTGCATGTGGGTGTTTGAGAATATGTGCGTATTTGGGAGTGTCTGTATACATGTGTGTGTTGAAATGCATTTCCATCCTCCTTGTAACAAATATTTTACCAGATTTAATGTAAATGGTTTTGGGAGAAGGAACTATTCAAACCTTAAGGGTAAGATGTTGTTTGGGGAATGTTTAATTACTGAAGTGCTTTTGTGAATTTGATGAAAAAGAGTATTCCACATTGCCATGTGTTTGAGAGATCTAAACACCTTCCGAACTTGTGAATCAAAGAAAGGATCATATCCTTATTTATGAATCTCTGTTGCTTTGATCTCGTGAAATTCTGTCCTGCAGAGGTTTCTGATCCCTGTGCTTAATTGTAACCAGTGTGACAATTTTATTTCTTTCCCCTAACATTACCTCCAGAGTCTGTTTTCTCCATTCTCCAGGGAGCAGCCTGGGTCATCAATACTCTCTTTCGCAGCCTGTTTCCTTTCGGGGCAGTCTATGTCATTACAACCTCCCCCTTACCACACATCATCCATCTGGAAGTGCACAATATCTAGGTCATTGAATTGAACCATCTGTTTCCTTCTTCCAGTCCCAGCTTGATATCTGAGGCACTTACTGATCCCAGCCTGGTACAGGAACATTTACCAGTCTGGCATGGGTGCTTTATAAATCCTAGTCTAGTGGAAAATGGCACCAGTTGAATTTGATATGATAACCTACTGGTATTTCAGTCCAGATCTGGCACTTGAACTGTGCAGCTGATTTGATCAATTCCAGTCCGATCAAGTCTGAACCAATTTAATTAATGAGATTAGAGCGGGGTGGGGGAGGGGTGGGGGAAGAGAGAGGGAGAGGGGGAGAGATCCTAATTAATAAGAGCTTATTTTGTTGTGGATGCTGTAGCAGCCTATTTCTGGGATTTGGTATTACAGAGAATCATTTATTTTGGCTCAACATTTTTTTTTGGTCTCTTGCTATTTCCAAAATGCCCTTATTATTTTGAATCATGAAGTTGATTAGCTTTGCTGGTTTCTTCTTGTCAGTACGACTTGTGTTCTGAGATTGCTCCCAAGTGGTCACTGATGCCAGACTTGGAGGGTGTGGGTCTGGGGCAAAGCAGAACAGGAAGCCCCCAAAAGAGTGCCAGGTGTTGGCGCCATTCTGGGGAGTGCCTGAACATAAGAACAGCTGTATCTTAAAACGAAGTGAGGCTCGGAGCTTACACTCTGCTCGCTGGTATTGTGATGTCTGACTGCATGTGAAAGGTTAGCAAACAAGATCTCCATCCCCCACACCCGTTCAAAAGACAAATCTTGTAGAAGGTGAGAACTTTTACAAAGAAACAGAAAAAAAAAATCCTGCAATTTATCAAAAAGAAAAGAGTTTTTTTTCCCCGTCCCAGCCATAGTCTCATCTGCTGCTTTCTAAACATTTGACTCCATGAATAGCAGCAGGACCCTTAAGGTCAAGTAAAGAGGCCCAGTCTTGGGATGTTTTCTCTGATTTTATATTTTGAGTTGCTTGACCTTGGCATTCTCATTCAGGGTAGTGAAAGGGGTTGGTGGGGTGGGGGGAGCGATGTCTTAGCAGTCTTCATCTCTAGATTGTTGTGACCAACACCACATGGAGGTACGTTTATTTACATATTTACAGAAAGGGATATTTGAAAAGACATGAGCAAGAGTTTTTTTTTTAAATTCTTTAGTGTAATTGGCAAAGCTGCTAATCGCCACATTCTCAAGGGCATTAAGCGTGAGCTGAGCCACTGCAGTCTGTGTGGCATAGTTACACTCACTGTTAGAGAGGGAGTGCTGGGATTTTGACCCGGTGACTCTAATGTATTGATGATCTGGCTCCAATGCAGGACAGTGTTTGGCTTGGATGGGAGATTGAAAATACTGGAGCTCTGTTGCTGCCCTTGTCCTTCTAGGTTGGAGGGTTTGTGAGGTGCTGTTGAAGGAGCACTGGTGAGCTGTTGCAGTGCACCTTGTAGTTGGTACCACACTGCTGCCAATGTGCATCAATGGTGGAGAGAGTGAATGTTGCAAGTGCTGGATGGGATGCCAATTAAATGGGGCGCTTTGTTCTGGATGGGGTTGAACGTGCCTGAGTGTTGTTGGAGCTGCTGCTGTGGAGATTGGTGATTTGCTGAGCTCACTGTCATACTTCTCCTATTCATTATTCTCCAGATGCCGCCCCCTAGTTCTTTAATCAGGTTGAACGGTGACACTCAGCAGTGAGGTACACAAGGAGAAAGATTAGATGTAATTTTGCATTCTGTTTCTGTAGCTCACTGGAATAGATTTTAATTGCAGCGCTGCAAATAATTATTTTCGTCAAATAAGTTGTTTGAAATACATATGCATGTAAAAAGTGCTTTCACATCATTCCACTGTGCCCTATTATGTTGCATTACAGTTCTATAGTACACCTGTTATCACATTTTCACTCCTCTGTCATATGGTAACTACCCTGTTACGTCAATAATATTGCACCAAATTATTCTTCTGTTACAATCATGTTCTATCACCCCTATTATACAGTACCAGTTATAGCCCTTGTATACTGCTGTCATTATGTTCCATTATACTGCTCCCATTATGCTGTCCCTGCTACATCCTTCGGGCAAAGGGTTGTTATGAATGGAAATTACTTGGTGTGGAGGTGGGCTGCTTACTGGTAGAGTCCCGCAGTGATTTCTGCTGGGAGCACTACTCTTTATCAAATATATTAATGATGCAGATGAAGGTGTAGTGGGTATTGCTTGTGAGTTCATGGACATAAAAACCTTGGAATAGTTTGAGACCAAGTTGGATATTGTTTGAGTACTGTCAGCTTTTATTCTAAATGGATGAGCTAAATATGGCCCTCACCCTTACAAGGAATCTGTTAAACAGATGAGGAGCAAATAGAAAATATATTACCTCATTTTCTAAAGATATGTGAATGGTGAGTGTGTATAAGAAATTGTCATCTTGGAGGCAGAATTTAATGGTGTTGGTTAATTAAGAAAGAGGCAAAAACAGTTAGAAATTGAGCAATTTTTCAAACTCTTGGATTTAAAATCTTTGTTGGCTGTGATTATGTATCATGCATTTCAAAAAGATCACTACTCTGTTCTCGATAAGAGAAAAGTAAATTTGCATCTTCTACTTGAGTGGAGCTCTGTGTAATTAGCAAAGTACAGATTTTAGTTTCTCTGTCAATCTATTGTGTAATGACATTGCTTGGTGTAGCACTGAACAGTAAAGATTAACAAGCCTGATATCTCTGTCCCAGTCTATGTGGAATTTCTTTAGAACATAGGAACAGGAGTAGGCCATTCAACTCCTCGAACTTGTTCCACCATAGATCAAGGCTGATCCCTGACCACAGTCCATATATGTGCCTTTGGCCCATATCCCTTAATATCTTTGTTTAACAAAAAAAATCTATCCCAGATTTAAAACTAACAACTGATCTAACATCCACGGCTGTTTGAGAAAGAGAATTCCAAACATCTACTACACTTTGTGTGTAAAAGTGCTTCCGAACATCTCTCCTGGACAGTTTGGCTCTGGGTTTTAGGCTATGTCCCCTTGTTCTAGAATCACAAATCTGTGGAAATAGTTTGTCTTTATCCACTCTGTATTTTCCTGATAATTAATATCTCGGATTTGACCGGCATCCTAGAACAACGTGATGGGCAAGTTAACAGAGTGGCTGCTCCTGATTGATTGTTATGTAGTGATTCCACTGGAGTCTGAGAAGAGGTTAGAATTCAGTTGTGATGTTTTTTGTTATTGGAGAGCTCCTAGAGATAACTTTAATTTGCTGAGTGGGAAAAGCATGGGATTGGATAAAAGTTCTCTTTTACAACCTGCTCACTGACTTCAATTGAGAGCAACATTGAGAGGTTGCAAAACCAGCATTGTATCCAATCCTCCCAGCTTCCTGTGTTTGGGGGGGGGTGGTGGCACAGGGGATTGGGTGGAGATAGGGTTGGGGGAGGGGGATTATGTTATTGTCTGATTCCTACCCTTCTCAAACATAAATGGCCAATTTCTAGAAAATTCTGGAAAGTTTTCTAGAATTTGGAGCTGGCCTGATGGAGGTTTATTGTTTTGCCTGGCTTCCTCTTCCAATATTCTGGATTCAGTGGTGCTGGAAGAGCACAGCAGTTCAGGCAGCATCCAAGGAGCTTCGAAATCGACGTTTCGGGCAAAAGCCCTTCATCAGGAATAAAGGCAGTGAGCCTGAAGCATGGAGAGATAAACTAGGGGAGGGTGGGGGTGGGGAGAAAGTACCTGGGAGTTGCAGTGGGCGAGGGAGGAAAACTTCTTCAAGGCAGACATCCTTGCAAGAGGATTCGCTGTCTGCCAATACACCCATTCAACCCAGGAGTTTCTCCTTCCTTTGGATCATTTTGGGGCAGGTTTATTGGGAAGTGATTGATGGCTTGGAGTCTTTCTACAGACTGTTGTACTCCAGGTACATCTCAATCACAGGTTATCAATGGGGAGAACATGATCCATTTACTTCTGGTGACTGACAATAGCACAAGATTGAGTGTCAGAAACAGAGTCTGGGTGACTACATCTGCATCGCCAACAAAGCAAGAGTCTAATGCGCATCCTAATTGCCGTTGAGAAAATGTTGGAGAGCCACTTATTTGAACTGCAAGTTGGTACATCTGCAGGGAGAAAATTTCATGACTTTGATCCTGTGATATGAAGGAACTCAATATAGTTCCAAGTCAGGATGCAGTGTGATCTAGATGGTATCGTGCAGTTGGTAGTGTTAGCTTGTGTCTGCTAGCCTTGTTCGTCTAGGTGCTGCAGGTTATGGGTTTGGAAGATCTATTTGAAAGAGGTTTTGGCGAGTTGTTACAGTGCACCTTGAAGATTGTATGTAGTGCTGCCCTTGTTTGTGGTGATGGAGACTGTGAACATTTAAGGCTGTATCAGTTAGATGAACTGCTTTGTCCCAGATGTTGGTGAATTTCTTGAGTATTGTTGGAACTGCACTCATCCAGGTTACTGGGAATCAATCTAATGCACTCCTGAGCTGTGCCTTGTAAATGGTAGACTGGCTTTGAGGAAACAGGAGGTGAGTTAGTCAATGCAAAATTCCCACACTCTGGCCTGCTGTTGTAGCTATAGTATTTGTATGCTTGCTGTGAAGAAGAGTCATACTGGATTTGAAATGTTAACTGTGTTGAGTTTTTCCAGCATTCTCTGTGTTTGTTTCAGATTTTTAGCATCCACAGTATTTTTCTTTTATTTATAGATTATAGATTACTTTACAGTGTGGAAACAGGCCCTTCGGCCCAACAAGTCCACTCCGACCCGCCGAAGCGTAACCCACCCCTACTCCTACCCCTACATTTACCCCTTACCTAACACTACGGACAATTTAGCATGGCCAATTCACCTGACCTGCACATCTTTGGACTGTGGGAGGAAACCGGAGCACCCGGAGGAAACCCACGCAGACACGGGGAGAACGTGCAAACTCCACACAGTCAGTCGCCTGAGGCGGGAATTGAACCCGGGTCTCTGGCGCTGCGAGGCAGCAGTGCTAACCACTGTGCCACCGTGGTGCTATTCCATTTCTGGTTAATAGTAATCCCCAGGATGTTACTCGTGGGGAATTAAGTTATGGTAATACCTTTCATACCAAGGTAATGCATCTTCATCCTCAGATGGCTTAGGAAATTTGACATGACCATAAGGACCCTCACCAACTTTTGTAGATGCACCATTGAAAGCAATCTGCCTGAGTGCATAACAGCCTGGTACAGCAACGGCTCTTCCCAGGACTTTAAGAAACTACAGAAGGTTGTGTGCATAGCCCAGACCAGCACGGAAGCCAACCTCCCATCCACGGACTCTATTTACACCTCTTGTTGTAGCAGAAAGGCTGCCAATATCATCAAAGACCCACCCCATCCCAGTAATGCTCTCTTCTAATGCCTTCCATCAGGCAGAAGATACAGAAGCTTGAATGCAAACATTAACAGGTTCAAGAACAGCTTCTTCCCTGCTGTTTTTTGACTGCTGAATGGACCTCTCTAACTTCAAATAATGTTGATCTTGCTAATGATGATCTTGCTTTGTGCACCTCCTGTGCAGCCATAACCTTGTATTCCCCATGCTGTCTAAGCTCCCTATTATCTGTATGTCCATGTTTGCTGTAATCTGCCTGTACAGCTTGCAAAACAAAGCTTTTCATTGTACTTAGGTACATGTGACTCCAATAAATCAAATCAAATCAAATCAAAATGAATGTTGTGGGGAAATGGTTAAATTCTGTCTTGTTGGAGAATGGTCATTGCCTGACACTTATGTGGTGCAAATATTATTTGCCACTGGTCAGACCAAACTCAAATGTTATCCACGTTTTGCCAAAAGCAAACATGGACTGCTGCAGATCTAAGAACTGGTGATTGGGACTGAACACTATGCAATCATTCCTTCTGACATAAGTTAGTATAAAGTAAAAAGAGGGAATATGAAAGCAAAGTTTTGTAGTTTTGAGCCCATTATTTCCTTCGTTTAGATACAATTCCCTCTGTGCCCAATGAACAGTGAAATCATAAATATGTTCCTCATTAACATGCTTATGATTCTGTAACATGCAGTGCACAGAGGAAACCTTCCCCCTTTAGTTTTGTTTCCGTTAGCCACTGGGGAGAAGTTTAAAACATTCCTGAGCAGTAGCAGTTTAAGACGTTAAGACAGAGCAGAGGTCCATGTGTGTTTATTTTATTCTTAGCTCCTTTGCAAACCACCCTGACTCTTATAAATACCTAATCCCACCTGCCCCTCTGAAGAAAAATCAAGCAGCTCTCTTCCCTTTTATAAAGTCCTGCATTTCTCTCTCAATAGATATAGCTGTAATTCCCGTTAAAGCAGTTATTTGAGACCATTTCTGAGAGTTTGTTCCACCTCTATTAATCCTGTGTGAAAAGAAGTTTTCATTATTTTCTTACCTTGCCCGCCATTCGTGAATTTAATTCTGCCCACCCACTGTCCAAGTTAAAGAACGACTAACTATATAGCCTTCTCTTTACCTTTTAAGAATGGTGTTAATGAATGGGGTGTTATGGAAGATCATGTTAGCTGTGCCTCGTCTTCATCTTGCATATGGATAATGCTGCACTATCCAGTGAGGTCTGAGCAAGACATGTTTGACACCTAAACCTCAGTGATACCAGCATGGAGCAGTTCCGTGCTGTAAAACCACTAATCATCCAAACAAAGGACCTCATATTGGGCAAATGGTGTAATTACAGGGATTGCGATGACTGAATAATTGGTTATTTCAAATAATTAGTTAGGGGGCTTTTTAGTTTGTTACTTTTTATGAAATTGGGACCATTCCTGTTCTGTTTGTGATGAAAATACGGCTGTTTCAGAAAACTTTTTAAAAGGATTAATTAGTGATATCTGCATCCCAGCCTTCGTTTAATTGAACCATGTTATTTCAAAGCACCGCCATCTTTCACAGAAACTTGTTAGTGGGTGAGATGTGTAATATATGCTGGCCTGAAAACGTACAAACTGCTAGACGAAGAAAGCATCAGATAAGAGGGAGCGTAGCAGATATGTCTTGGGTTTATACATTTAGGTTTTATGCTTGTGTAAGGCACATTGTCACTGCCAGACAACCTGACTAAACTACAATCATAGAATCCCAACAATGTGGAAGTGACCCATCGAGCCCACACTGACCCTCTTGAAGAATATCCCACCCAGACCTAGCCCCCTACCCTATCCCTGTACCCCTGCATTTCCTGTGGCTAACCCACCAAGCTTCCACATTCCCTGCGGGCAATTTAGCATGGCAATCCACCTAACCTGCACATCTTTGGACTGTGGGAGGAAACCGGAGCACCTGGAGGAAACTCACGCAGACACTGGGAGAACAGTCACCCCTGGGTGGAATTGAACCGAGATTCCTGGTGCTGTGACGCAATAGTGCTAACCACTGAGCCACAGTGCGACCCAAGCTAATTGTGATGTTGGCTTACAAGAATATTTTTAAACGCTTGCTAAGCTGAACTCAGCAGAGCAATTAGTATCACAGAATGTCCATGGTCCTTGTGTCTGATGGGATTCTGTTGCCTTGTTCTATGGGACCTGCCTAGACAACAGTATCATATAGCCACAAAAACAGAAATTGCTGGAAAAGCTCAGCAGGTCTGGCAGCATCTGTGGAGAGAAATCAGAGTGACCATTTCAGCTACAGTGACCCTTCCTCAGAACTTCAGACCTGCTGAGCTTTTTCAGCAATTTCTGTTTTTGTTTTTAATTTCCAGCATCCTCAGTTCTTTCCGTTTTTATTTAGTGCCATATAGCTCACTAAAGAAACAATACAGCTTTCAGGAGCAATACACCAGTGTTCTGTCAATACGGGCTTCGGTGTCCCAGGGCATTAGAGATCCCATAACCTTGCCAGTGCAAGCCATCATGCAAGAGATGTTCAGTAGCTGAGTGTGCTGTAACCACAGACTTCCTGCTCATGGGGGGATTGGCTGATCATTTCAGATGTAACACTCCAAATTCTATCTAGGTAAAGGTAAAGTCACCAGGGACCATGACAGTGCTTGTTCATTGGAGAGAGATGACTGGCAGTAGCTTAAACCTGAGGGTTATCATGCATCAGCGAGGGGAGCGCTTGAGAAGGAGGTGCCTTCATGATAACCTCAGCAGGAGTGGGAATTGAACTGATACTGTTAGCATTACGCTGCATCACAAACCAGACAGACAGCCAACTGAGCTAACTAACCCCCAACTCTATCTACAGGAGAGCCTTTTATCCCGTAGCACTCTAGGTTCAGGTTCCTTCTGCAGTCAGTTACCAGTCAGCATTCTGTGTTGGGTTTCTGTACGGGACGGAATCAATTATATTATAACTTGATCTCACGAGTATGAAGGAGTCCACCACCAGCCTTGGGGAAGCTCTCTCATTCACCTATTGCTGAAAATGCCAACGCAAGAAGTTTTTTTTTTGAAAAAAGAACTTTATATACATACATAGTCACTAAAGCAGTTCAGCCCTGTCCAGTCTTTGCACATGGAGAACAAACAGGTACTGGAGTTTCACTTTCCTGACAGTTCCAACAAACAGACCTAAGGAATTTCTCACGTATGCAAGTTTTTTATTAATTTCAAAAATATGCTTTATTAATAAAAAAGCCTTTTTATTTATATACACGGTCACAAACGCAGTTTTTGGTTATTTGCAATAATAGAAAACAAGCAAACCTTGCAGTTTGACTCTATCCACCAAACAAATCCAAGGCCCCTCTCATCACTGCTTTTTTAAAAATTTCAAAAATGTTCTTTATTCATTAACAATATCTTAGTCACAAACACAGTTTGATTTTGGACGATGGCACATAAGAAAACATACTTATGCATACTTATTTTTGCTAGTGCAGCTTACATCCTTGAGGAGTGGAAAAGCTCTGCCCTGAATTCATCAGCCCTTTCTCTTTAACTCCTTTGAAACGTGGCGCCCGCTCTCCCCTTGCCAACTGCATGCATCCCTGAGTCGATTTCATAGCATTGGTGCTCAGAGTGAGGGGTCTTGGTGATTGAATCTTGCATCTCTGTGTCCTGCCATTGTTTTATTTCTCTGAACTGTACTTGTGGTTTTAGCTTTATTTCACAGTTGTAATAGATCCCATCGGTCTGAACTGTCTGTGTGTGTGGAATGAGCGAAGAAGTAGCTGTTTAAAAGTCGAGCAAGCTGTTTGCTTGAGGAAAGGATAGATCATCACCTGTGCTGCAGCTAAAATATGATGGATGAATAAAGTCGATAATGAACAAGTTATTGGATGTACCATCTACTTAATTAGAAAGGTCTAATTTACTGGGCTAGATTCATTAGTACACTCTCCCAGGTACAATGCAAGCCAAGGAGTCCAGGAGAATTCTCCCAGGAGTGAGACATTTAAATGAATCTGTGTGTGTCTGTGTGTGTGTATGTGTGTGTATCTGTGCAGATGTGGTTCCTTCTCTGTGATTTCCCCTGTGTTCCTGAAGTCAGCTGGTTGCTTAGGGGGCCTCTGGTGAGCTGCCTGACCTGGCGCCAGATGGCAAACCAAAGCCTGCGTGAGCCTCAAACCCGGGGCCCTGACATTTCCATTGTGCACTGTCACAAAAGAGAGCAGTTTGTCTTCTGTATCCAATTAATTCAGTGTTGGGAGAGTAACTGATAATCTCAGCGGTCGTGAGGCTGTTTAATTTGCTATCAACATGAAGGTTTTCAGAGCTGAGTAATGCATTAGTTACGTAAAACTATTTGTCGACCCCTGTATGGGTTTCAACTCAGTTATGATGTGTTGCCAGATTTAAAATTACTATTTTCACTGCATTAAAAAGGGCAGAATGCTTGGAGCGGGAACTGACTGTACCATACAAGCATGTATGTAATTTGCACTGTAAGTAGGGGTAGGGTTGAGAGATTTAATTTGCACCCATACAGAAATTAGCCGGAGGAGTTTGAGCTGTAATGAGAAACCATAGGCTTTTAAATTGTGCTCCTTGGACCCTGGGGGTCAGAGTGGGGGAAGGGTAAGGGTCAGTGACAATAACCCAGGGGAGTCTACCAGGTCGTGAGATTGCTCTGCTTTGTCCTATGATCTTTTGATATGTCTGGTTCTGTTTATACTGTATTGCCCTTTTCCAGTTGTTCTATGCATACATTCATTTAGTGTGACTTTATTTTGCGCAGCCAACAATGGGGCCATAACTCCATAAGTTAAGGCATGGATCTTGAGAAGTTTGATGTTTTTAATTAATTCTTTGTCTGCTGGGGATGGGACAAATGTGAATTGCGATTAAATGAAAGTAGTCACTTCACTTAAAAATAGGGAGGGATTCAGTGTGTACAAATGTGTTTGTAACCCCTTAAATAATGTTTTTCTTCCACTCTGAGATCACTCAATGTCTTTTGAAACTAAAGTTTTAAGATGTTGGTCCTGGTTTCACGCAGGGTTATGTTTTGGTGAGCCTGATAGTCTTCCATGAGCCCCTCAAAAAAGGGCTGGTGAGATTATGGAACTGTATAAAAGTATAGCCCACAGAGACCATTCAGCCCATTCTATCTGTGCTGGCCAGTGGGTGGGAAAACACGAGTAGGTGAGGGTTTACGTTTTGAGCATAAACCCTAATCATAATGGGCTGGATACATTATCAGAACTTTACCTGAAGTTCCACCCATACATGGCCAAATGAAAGAATGAGAGTAAGAATGGTAGCCAACATGTAAAGGTATGCCAAAATCACCTACTGGCATGTAAGTAGTAAGTGAACATAGTAAGAACATAAGAAGTAGGAGCAGGAATAGACCATCTGGCCCATCGAGCCAGCTCCGCCATTCAATAAAATCAGGGCCATCTTTATTGAGGACTCAGCTCCACTGACCACCTGCTCACCGTAACCTTAATTCTTTTACTGTTCATCTGTCTTTGACTTAAAAACATTCAATGAAGTAGCCTCAGTTGTTTCACTGGGCAGACAGTTCTACCAATTCACAACCCTCTGGGTGAAGAGGTTCCCCCTCAACACAGTCCGAAATCTGCTCCCCAGTATTTTGAAGCTCTTCCCCCTTGTTTTGTGGGTGGTAATTGGTGCAGCGGGTTGTATTAAAGACAGAAGCTGAGGGTGAGGTTAGAGTACTAATACCAATATTCATCATCACCAGTAATCATTACAGGAGAGGAAACTGACTTGAAACTGATTTTGGGGCATTCTCACATATTGGCTGCCATCCTTATTTGCATTTCTTCAGCTGGCCATGTATGAGTGGAACTTCAGGTAAAGTTCTGATATGATACCCCATCCATTATGATTAGGGGCATATAAAAAACAACAGTAGTGGATGTGGGGCGATGTCAGAACTGAGATCTGACCAATGTCAGATTGGGTTTTCAAGGTCAGAGGTCAATGGCTAATTCAAAGGATATTGAATGATGCCAACTGGACAAGTCACGTTTTAGGGTGTGGGACATTGTCAGATCCTGAGGATACTGGTCAGTGTTGAAAACTGTGCACCTGGTTGACATCAAAGCCCAAGAATCTAGTGACATAGTTTTGATATATTTGCGATTCTCATTGATCTCAAGAATGGAAGTGTAGTACAGACTTGCTTTTGTATAGCGCCTAAATTCATCACTTCAAGTCAACCCTAAGTATTGAAATGTAGTCAATCTTGTAGCATAAGTGGCCTCAGCGAGCTCCTGCAGACAGCAATGCAACAATCACCAGATAATCTGTTTGTGTGACCTGGATTTTGTTGCATCTGCCTGAGAGCTGTGGGGAGGTGAGGTGGGCCAAACTCCGTTTTTCGCAGCTCACTTGAAAGGTGGTAGTGCAGGACTCCCCTGAGCAGTGCAGTGCTGGGTCTGCCTGAATATTATGCCCCCCACCTCCAGTGAGGGGCAACCCCATTGTTGCGAGTGTCGTCCAGGTTCCCCCACCAGCGGCACTGAGACTGGCGTTGGCCCTTGTTTTAATCACAATTACAAGCCCTGCTACAACACATGGGAGATACTGCTGTTCAGCTTCCAGGCTTCTGTCTCAGATATGACTTTACGAGGCTGACACAGCACACGTTCAGTCAAAGGTTTGGTGATGGAGAAGATGATCTCTGAAATGCCTGGGATTACAGCTGGCCTGCCGCAGGACTGAGTTTTGAAACATGAATAATTTGGCAGGCTGCCAGGCACAGAGGAGGGGCAGAAGGGTGTGTGTGTGTGTGGGTGGGGGCTTTTCCCGTGCTGAGCTATTTACAAGTCTGAGGGCTTCTTTCAGCGTGACTCCGAAGTTGGCCCCGTTCCTGGAGAATGTCTGTTGATGTGACTCGGGTTTCCTTGGAGCGGAGCCAAGACTTTTCCAGCGAGAAGTTGCCGCTGCGGCTCCCAGCGGTGGGTTTGTGTGTGTGTGTCGGGGGGACAGTGTCACGGAGCGACTTGCTGTAGACCGAGCCAGGGAACTGCTTTCCAGGAAAACGCAGCCATCGGAATGACTAGAAGCACTGTAGCCTCAGCGAGTAGCCTCGAACGCAGCCCGTCCCCACCCCAGGCTGCTGCCAGCTCCATGGTCTCGTACTTGCTCCCTCACTCTCCCCCACCCCAAGCCCCTTGTATAGCCATCTCTGGGAATTTCTGCCCCCCCCCCCCCCCCCTCCCCGAACTTCAGTCCTACATTACGTGATCACTGCTAATCTTTCGTAGCCTTTTCGTAATCTCTACCTTGAAAACCAAAGACCACCAAGACTGTAGAATAAACATCATAGCAGTGCTCCATTAAGTTCATTTCGAGTTATTAGTGTTTCTCAACTGCTTCTCCCATTGGTTACTGGTTCGAGCAAAGCCAGAGGGAAGAGTCACTTACAGTGTAATTCTTTAGAAATTGGTGGGTATACTGGAGCTCGGTTTTGATGTGTACAAAGTTTTGTAACGTGAACGGAAAAAAAGTTTAAAAAAATGTTAATTTTCTTTTGGGTCGTTATTACTCGATGTAAAAATTTTGATGAGCACTCCACACTAACTGCCTCAGGATTTTTTCCCCAAAACTCTCCCCCTCCATATCGATGGTGCTGCATGGAAAACAAGAACTTTTGCTGAACTGAGCAATGTAACTGAGGCGCTCCCCAGGCAATCCCATTGGCTAAAGGACAGGCAGGTTACTCCCTGCTCCCCCGCCTTCCCAAGCGAAGGGTGTCAATGGACAAGAACCACCAGACTTGTATTGTAGCCTTGCTCCTGAGAGTGTAGCAGACACACTGCCTGACCCTACTCTGACCTCACACACTTATATACTTGGCTATGGAATTTCAAATAGGGGTTTGTGGTACTTCAGTGCCCTAGACTCCCACATGGACAATGTGTCTTATGTAGTTTTCAAGTCTGCTTCGGGCGGTGTGGGGGGTGGGAGGGTGGGTTGTGATGCAGTGGCAGTGTCCCTGCCTCTGGGCCACGAGGCTCTGGGTTCCAGTCCCTATTTGCTCCAGAGGTGTGTCCCACCAAGTCTGACTGGGTTGATTAAAAAGAAATCCAGTCTGCTTTCTGCTGTAGACCTGTGACATTTTGGGCTAGATTTTCCAAAGGGCGATCAGAGTGGGGGCCTGATCTGGGGGGAGATGTCAGTCCGGGCAATTGACATTTCTGTGACAGCTTGTAATTATCAATTGGATGGTGAAGGGGGTGGAAATGGGAAATCCTCTTGCCAGCAATTACTGGCACATTAGATTATTTAAGGAGTTTATTAAGAGGTTTGTCCAGTGCAGGTTGGAAGTTTTAAACTTTAAACTTGCTGAAACCTGAACAATCTGTTTATATTGGTGCATAGATGGCAAATTCACATTGGGATTGAAGGATGTTTCTTTTTCAATGTTCAAACTCCTTTCCAGTGATGTAGTTGTGCCAGTGTGAGCACTGGGCCTCCATTACTCCTTTTCACTCCATTGGGCGCTGTTGGTCCCTGTAAGGAGTTCCTAACTTTAGTGGACAAGGATAGCTGCAGCCACCAATAAGGCTGCCATCTGCCTTTGTCCTGGGTGCCAGGTTGGCTGCTGTCCCCTTCCAGAGGCACTCACCACTGTACTTGGGCAATGGTCCCACCAGCTGCCCAATGGCATTGAGAGTGCAGGGTAGACACCTGGAATTCATCTGGATTTTAAAATTCCTGATCCCATTTTGAAAATCTACCCCTTTATTCTGCAAGTAGTCCCACCAGTCATCTGCTCAGCAGTTCATACCAAGCTCTGCTCTTTATTATAATTTGGCTACTGCTAACCACATTTGCATCCCACATAATTTCCGTTTCAAAACTAAAACATTTTGCTTCTTCCTTTTAAATCTCCAATGTGAAAGCCACATCTAGGGCAAAAAAGTGCTACATGATTTGATGTCAAATTAGGAGGGCCATGCAAGAGAATATGCCAGGATTAGATGATTAGATTAGATTCCCTACAGTGTGGAAACAGGCCCTTCGGCCCAACAAGTCCACACCAACCCTCTGAAGAGTAACCCACCCAGACCCATTCCCCTACACCTACCTAACATTATGGACAATTTAGCATGGCCAATTCACCTGACCTGCACAGCTTTGGACTGTAGGAGGAAGCCAGAGCACCCGGAGGAAACCCACGCAGACACGGGGAGAATGTGCAAACTCCACAAAGACAGTTGCCCGAGGCGGGAGTTGAACCCGGTTCCTGGCGCTGTGAGGCGGCAGTGCTAACTGCTGAGTCACCATGCTGCCCTGAACAAATTATCTGTCAGGTTTCCAGCATCAAGATTAGATTCCCTACAGTGTGGAAACAGGCCCTTCGGCCCAACAAATCCATACCGACCCTCCGAAGAGTAACCCACCCAGACCCATTCCCCATATTCACCCCTGACTATGGGCAATTTAGCATGACCAATTCACCTGACCTGCACATGTTTTGGACTGTGGGAGGAAACTGGAGCACCCGGAGCATACCCATGCAGACAAGGGGAGAATGTGCAAACTTCACACAGTCAGTCACCCAAGGCAGGAATTGAACCCGGGTTCCTGGCGCTGTGAAGCAGTCGTGCTAACCACTGAGCCACCATGCTGCCTTAAATGTTCCCACACGCCACAGATAACATTTAAGTAATGCAGTCCATTCCTGTTTGTGAATGATAGTAGGGAATAAACAGGAGAAGACTCCATGGGTATCTCCATCCTCTGGGACTGGGGTGCCCACCATGTCGGTGACTTGTATTTGCACCCATGTTCAGCCAGAAATGCAGCCAAAAATACCAGGCCTCCTCGCATAAACCTGTCATATTCTCTGTGTCAATCTATGGCCTTTAATCCATCCCTTGCATCATGACAATAGTCCCTGTTGCCAACTTAGTGCCAACTCATGCCAATCCATGGAAACCACCCTTTGCCCTTATAAATAACGTGTCAAATCACCCAGTACTTCATGTGGACTAGCCTCATAACTCATGCTGAGATAAAATCATATCAACTTTCAATTTGTTTTATGAACACACTTATTCAGGAAAGAATTTAATTACCTAAAGGACATGAGATCTCTTCTAAATTGCTCCTCACTTAAAGATATTGTGGGATCATGTCCAAAGGTGTACCTGACTTCTCTAAAAGGGTACTGAGCTTTTTGAATTAATCCATAAAATTGGACCTGCTCCTATCCCATGTAAAGTTTAAAAAATCATACAATGCCGGGTTATAGTCCAACAGGCTTATTTGGAAGTACTTCTTCATCAAGTATCTAGTGGGGCAGGATCATCGGACACAGAATTGATAACAAAAGATCATAGTGTCATCCAACTGACGCAAGATATTAAACAAACCTAGATTGCTGTTAAGTCTTTTATCTTTTAGAAGGGGTTGCAGGTTTTGCTTCATTAATATGTAAATTCCAGAACTTGTTTTAAGTCGCATTCCTGAGGTAACTTAAGGTTTTATAAAAAAAAAGGTGAAATCTCAGCTCAGACAATGCGTTAATGGTATGAGGTTAGAGTCTGTATGTATTCCAATCTTGAGCCAGACCAGTTCTGTTTCCAAAATAGGAATTTATAAAATGTCACATGGATTGATTGCCTGCAGATTGTGTGTGTTTTTGAACAAAAAAGAATGTATCCGCAAATACAATTCGTGTGTGTGCCTGAGAGAGGGAGAGAGTCTGAGAGTTTGTGCGTGAGTGTGATGGAGTACAGTATATGCCTGTGAGAGGGTGTGCGCATGGGTGCTCTGGGATTTCCATATTAATGAATCTGAACCTGCAACCCATTCTAAAAGATGAAAGACTTAACAGCAATCTAGGTTTGTTCAATATATAACATCAGTCGTATGACACTATGACCTTTTGCTATAAATTCTGTATCCTATGATCTTGCCCCATTGGCTACCTAACAAAGGAGCAGTGCTCCAAAAGCTTGTACTTTCAAATAAATTGGACTATAATCTGATATTGTGTGATTTGTAACTTTGTCCACCCCTGTTCAACACTGGGCACCTCCACATCAATAATCCAACGTAAATCTATGAATTTCAGACAGCCAGGTCACCAGGTTGTATAGAGGTGGAGTCAGCTGCTCATTTATTTGGGTAGCTACTTCTGTGAAATGCCCTGGCATTAAGTGCGACCCTTCCTTTTCTTTCCCCAACCCTGTGGAAAAAAAGGGGCAAGATTTCCCATTTTCACTGCACCTCATTTTTGCCATGACGGAAAATCTTGTCAACATTGCGAAAAATCTAGGTCATAGAAACCAAATGTTGTCCGAATGAATAATCAACATCAATTTCAAATCGAGAAACCAAAGAACCGTGGGTTACTGAAAATCTGAAACAAAAACAGAAATTGCTGGAGAGATTGAACAGGTCTGACTGCATTTGTAGAGAGAAAGTTAATGTTTCAAGTCTGGTGACCCTTCTTCAGAACTTTTTCCAATTCTTCAGATCCTTCTTCAGTTTCAAAATGGTTAGTCTTGCTTGATGTGCCTCATTGAGTTCTGAGCTAACAAGGAGAGTGGACAAAACTGTAGTTTTGGGACCACATAATGGACGAATGAATAAGGTCAGAGTATGTGGAGTCAGAGATAAGTAGCAGAATGGATAGCTGTCTGAGCAAAACCAGACACAAAGTTGTAGAGTCCCACAAAAATTAATATTGGAAGAAATCTCTTTTTCGCAACTGATATCAATAATTTAGGCTTCAGAATCAAAATCATAATTTATGAACAGCACCAAATTTAGATGATGGCAACAAATAACAAGAAGACTTAATATGTTTGGAGAATCAATATATAATTGGGTATTGAATTTCAGTACAGACAAGGCATTACATTTCAGTAAGGAAAATAAGGAGGTCACTTATTGCTTAGAAAATGACACAGTTCAATAAGGGCATAACATAAGCAAACCAAGTTTATTTTCAAAGCAATAGAATTAAAAAATAGAGAAGTTCTGCTGACCTCGCACTGACCTGCCCTTGGACCACACTTGGAGTACAGTGTGAATTTTGATTGCCATATTATAAAAGGATAGAGAGGCACCGGAGTGGGTGCAAAAAAGAATTTACAAGGATGATCTCAGAACTGTGAGCATGTGCCTAACAGGAAGGGATGGACAGGCCAGGATGCATTTCCATTCAAAAGAGAAGGCTCAAGGCTATTCTAAAAGAGGTCTTTACACTTATAAGAGGTCTTGGTTGGATAAGTACTGAGAGTGTGTTTCCAATTAAAGCAAAGGGCAAAGCTACAGGCCATCAAGTTAACATCAGTCAATAAAAATGCAAGAATACAGAAGAAACTTCTTCAACCAGAAAGTGGTGAGAAAGTGAAATGTGCAACTATAGGGAATGGTGGAAGTGAATATAATAGATGCATTTAAGGAGAAGCTGCATGAGGATGTAAGGGGGAAGAGTATTTCCTGAGTCAGGTGGGGAAGGATGTGACTAGACTTGAGTGGAACCTAAACACTGACATGACTTGGTTGGGCTGAATGGCCTTTGCTATTTCATATATCCTATATAATCCTGGTCTGTTCTTGATCAGTTTGCAAAGGTGGGTCAATGAGTGCAAGTGATGGAACATTGTTTGTGTCTGTCCTTCAGACCTTTAGCTGGAGAAAACTGCTGAGTGAGCTGCAGGGAAGAAAAAATACGAGGGAATATAAAAGTAGATGAAAATCGGCAAGATGTTGCTATGTGATTTCTAGGTAGTCTTGACAGAAATCCAATAGGACATCATGCATAAGCAGACTGGGATGTGATTCCTGTAAAAATGTATTGATTATTTGGATGGTGAAGGTGTACACAAAGACTTTATAATGAGCACAAAGCTTTTGCATTTTTTCAGACTTTTATCTCCGAGTACTATGGAGGGGAAGCTTAACACATATCCATTCTTGTGAAGCTTAATCCCAAAAAGACCAGTTTCAGCCTTCTCTCCCATGTGATATTTAGTTTGATCCTGTTTTTTCAAGCAGCTACTGTGTGAATCAATTTTACTTAGCTATTCCTTCTCGCCCCAGCCCCCACCACCAGCACTCTCTGGTCCTTCTCCCCAGTGAAACCTTAACTCTCTCCCATCTAGTTCATAGTTGATGTTACCTTAGTCTACAAATATACATGATTCTGAGGTGCTTGACAGGGTAGATACTGAGAGAATGTTTCCTGACTTAGGGGAATTATAGAACTGGAGGCACAGTTTAGATCTAAAGGGTCTCCAGTTTACGATGGAATTGAAAAGCAATGTCTTCTCTGAGAGTGTCACTAACCTTTGGAATTCTCTACATTAGAGAATTGTGGAGGCTGGGTCATTCATTGAATGTTCAACCCTGAGTTAGATGTTCCCTTTACAAGTGAGTTGAGGGTTCTGGGGGAGTAGACAGGAGAATGGAGTTCTGGCCACAATTTGATCAGACATCTTCTTGAAGACAAATGGTCTACACCTGCTCTTATTTCTTAGTGCTAGGTATAACCACATTTATAAGCATAACGGCAAAGTGTGTGGTACCTCTTCAAAAGAAGATTGTATTAACAGTCCAGCATTCATAATCCCTGTACAGGATTTGAAATGGATTCATCTGGCTCTGTAATCTCATTAAGACTCTCGTATCTGGGATAGATCAGAGAGTCTCTGAAGATCCATTAAGATTATGATCAGTAATACAATTAAAACTACTGTATTGTTTTTATGGGTTTTGCTAAATTGCTGTGTAGCATTGCTAAAGTAATAAATTTTGTTAGTTGTGCTCAGTAAGTTGAATGTTCTCTGAAAAGTACCTGTTATATCTATGTATATTAAAATTAATATTAACCTCAGAAGTGGTGAGCAGTCATTGAGACCACTGAGCTGGTGTGTTGTTGTGTAAGTGTGTCATGAGCTCTGGCATATATCAAAGTTTTAAATGAGAAATGGCATGTACTACAAAGTGCTTTTGCCTTGCCAAATCTGGGGAAGGTCAGAGCAAATATTGTGCTCAAGTTTGTGGCTGAAAGTGTATCATCTCTGAGGATTGGAGTATATTTAAGTGTAATGCAATGAAATGTGGATGGTATCTGAAAATATTACAGCAAGATACACCGGAGAGTTACTGTATAGTGAAGTATGTGGGATTTATTGAAAGACAGTAAAGTCAGTCTGTGAGGCTTATTGAACAGTTACATAAAAGTGTGTGGGATATTTTAGAGAGTGTTAAAGTGCTGTCTGCCCATTATGTTGAAGAGTGTCACTGAAGTAAGTGATATATTGAAAACTTACAATATTGCATATGAATTATATTGAATATACTACATAGAATATACATGAGTGGGTATAGTGAAATGGAGTATTGTTATAAAGTATGTAGGGTGCAGTACAGCCTTTAGAAAATAAGGAGCAGAAGTATTCAGTCTCTCCAGTCTGCTCTGCCATTTTACATGATCATGGCTGATCTCATCTCAGCCTCAACTCTGCTTTCCTGCACACTCTCCATAACTCTTCAACTCATTACTAATTAAACATCTGTCTATCTCCATCTTAAATTTACTCAAATGTCCCAGCTGCCTCCACATTCTGGGATCCTGAGTCCCACAGAGTCAAGGTCCTTTGACAGAAGTGATTTCTCCTCATCTCTGTTTTATATCTGCTACCCCTAATCCTAAATCTATGACCTATCTTCCAGATTGTTGCAAATGAGAACATAGCCTCTCTTCGTCTACTTTGCCAATTCCCTTTCGCATCTTATATACCTCAACTGGATCTTCACTCCTTCTTTGAAGCTTCAGAAATTAGGCCTGATCTGCTCAATCTCTTCTCATAAGACAGATCCTCATTTCTAAAATCAAAATCTCGTGAACTCTTCTGAACTGCCTCCAGTGCAACTATTGCCCTCCTCCATTAAGGGGATCAAAACTGTACGCAGTATTCCAGGTGTGATCTCACTAATGCCTGTATGGTTGCAGTAATACTACCCTACTTTCATATTCTACAATTTATACTCTGAGAAGATTATTTATGGTAGCTTTGTCATAATTTGATCTCTATCAGTAGATATTAAATGGGAGTGCAAGTTGCAGTTCAGTTAGTCATTACCATGAAACCCCTGTGATTTTCTACACATACAACTTGTTTCTCCATTCTAGTATGAAGAATTGAAGCTAGTTCAGATTGACCACTTGTTCCAGTTACAATTTAAATAATGGGTAGGCTCATATCGAAGCTCATTCGAGCAACATTGTCCATTGCGGCAAACAGGTAATGTGGTCTGATATTGAACAGCCTCTGATGAAGAATGATGTTAAGGCACAAATGCAGCTTTCTTTTAAGCTAGTGAGAGCCATAAGTATTGATGAGAATGTTTTTCAAGGATTTATTGTGCTGATTTAGTATTACCCAGACAGATTGAGGCAAATACATTTCCCTTCAACAAAACATAGATGTCCTTTTTGTTTTTGAATTGGAATAATTGTTGAATAGGTACCACTTGAATTTATTTTTGCTTTCTATAATTTTTTAGGGTTTGGGTCTTGTGACAAATCATGAACATCAAATTATTTTGAAACGTATCAATGAGAGAAAAACAAACTTGCATTTATGTAGTGACTTTCACAGCATCAGGATGTACTGAAATGTTTTAAAGCCAAATACGTAATTTTGAAAGACAGTTATTGTGAAGTAAATATGGTAAATAATTCATGAACAGCAAGCCCCAAATATTATGGAAGTAATTGGTTGAGGGATACATGTTGGTTACAACACCGGGAGACCTCTTCCACTCCACTTTAAATTGTGCCATCAGATTGATTACATTCAGTTGAGAAGGGATCACAGTTTAAGGTCCAATCGGAAAGTTAGTATCTCTAACTGCATCTGGACGCATCTTCCCACTCAAATGCGGGTACTGTAATGGAGCCAAGGCTGACAAGTTAATGAAGATGGTGAATCTTTCAATGACAAGGCATTTCACCTTGCACAGATTAGAGGAGCCAGAGGACATGACTTGCACCCAAAGGGAGATGCATTCCAAACTGAAATGTGGGTTCAGGTAGGATTTTACAGTTTGTAGCAGGGCAAAGCAGGGAGATTAGGGAACGCTGGATCACAGGGAATGCTCCCACCTTTGCGCCTGTCCCCAACACATCACTAGAGTGAACCAAGTGCCAGCCAGTCAATCAACAGCTGCCTGATGGGAAGGTGGCCAATTAGCATTGGGAGAAAAAGTTCCATCCTCCTCAACTGGGTGCCCCATCCTCCTCAACTGGGTGCCTGGGCTGGGATGTCAGGCGTGAGTGGGGTCAGTTCTTAATGAGAAGCTAGTTACAGTCAAACGAGATGAAGTCTTAATAACATTGAGCCACTGTGACCTGTGTGCATGGTCCCATTTGCTGGTTTTTTCATTCACCCATGTGATGCCTTCTCATGCTTGGGGTAAATCTCTCCCACCCTTCTTCCCCTTGTGACCTCTGCAAAATGGAGTGGGTGATTAGAAATTGGAGCCAAAAGGGTCTTTGGCCAAGCTCAATGGCTTGTTCAGTTTTTTTTTCAGAATGGCTGTGAGCTTCTGAATTGGGTGTCTGATTTTCACATTATCGAACTTGGAGATAGGAAGATTCACACCGAAACGTCGACATACCTGCTTCTCCGATGCTGTCTGACCTGCTGTGCTTTTCCAGCTCCACGTTTTATCGACTCCACATTATTGCAGATTGACAGAGTGATGTCAGTTTGATAACCTGATCTCACTATACTGTATTTTACATAAACACAGAGGATAGGCCAGCCGATTTGTAGCTGTAAACATTCAACCCAATATTTCATTGCTGAAGCAACACAGCAACCTGCATTGGGAGTCAGTCGGAGCAGCTCGCATTGATCAATTCAAACACAGACTTGATAGATTTCTTTCAGGAGATACTATTTTGGGATGCAGTTTCTGAGTAATTTGAGTGTGCTTTGTGGGGCATGCTTGAGAGGACCACGTGACTTTGGACCAATGGTTTCAAAGTTCACCACGACTGGAGTTTTCACACATTACGTCAATTGTGATCTAATTGATCAAGATT
This sequence comes from Chiloscyllium plagiosum, assembly GCF_004010195.1. Taxonomy (NCBI): domain Eukaryota; kingdom Metazoa; phylum Chordata; class Chondrichthyes; order Orectolobiformes; family Hemiscylliidae; genus Chiloscyllium; species Chiloscyllium plagiosum. Next base: position 12,426,566 of record NC_057745.1, on the reverse strand, counting down.
CATCCCTGATCAACAGCTGCGTTCACATTGCATCCTGCGGCTCCCTGGAAGGAAAACTAGATGAGCATTTTCTGAAGTCACCAAGAAATGTTTAAACCTATTTATTTGTACATCATCAAATCCTGAATCAGTAATTGGAAACAGACGGTTAGTATTAGAGTCATAGAGATGTACAGCACAGAAACAGACCCTTCGGTCCAACCCGTCCATGCCAACCAGATATCCCAACCCAATCTAGTCCCACCTGCCAGCACCTGGCCCGTATCCCCCCCAAAACCCTTCCTATTCATAGACCCATCCAGATGCCTCTTAAATGTTGTAATGGTACCAGCCTCCACCACATCCTCTGGCCCTGTTGCTGGTTGGAAGTCTGGGATTTGTGACATGGTTGTGATAGTTAGCAACGTCCATGCAGTCTCTCTGAAAGAGTTAACAATAGACCTTTCCTCATAAGTGTTAACTTTTCCTTTCTGATTTGCGTATCGACTTGTCTTTTAGACCACTTGGCATTTAAAATCTATTCTGATTCTGCTTCAGCCTTTGTATCCTGTAAGACATCCCACATTCTAACAACTGTGTGTGAAAAATATTCTTCTACTCTTGCTGAGAGATTGAAGAGGAAATTGTGATCATTCATCTTAGCTACTGCTTCCCTGCTGTTGGATGATCTTCAGGTTCTGATGCTAATGGCCCATAGCTTTATCCTGCGTTGCCTTCTGGTGCAAGGCCTTGCCAAGATACATATATAATCGTGTCAAATAATCTAGGTGTATTGAAAGTGGGAACCAAAAGTCTGACAAAATATAAAATCTGCAGAAACTCAGTAATCTGTACCCATTCATACAATATTTGACTGCAGTCAACATTGTAAAATTGCCAATAAATTTTCATGGGCAACTCAAAACCAGAGTGGGTGATAAAAATGGTGTATGGCACTGTAAAGTGAGAGAATGGCTAGCTCTTGTATCCAATGTTTTCAGAACTTCCTTGGGTTACTTCCAAATAATGCATTAATAGGTTAAATTGATGCCATTGTACATTATCATCTTTCCCAAATCTGTGGTATGCTAATGACCAATTCTTTTGATACCATACTGTAACAGATTAAGTTAAAAATCACACAACACCAGGTTATAGTCCAACAGGTTTATTTGGAAGCACAGCTTTCGGAGCGCCGCTCCTTCGTCAGGTGGACTATAACCTGGTGTTGTGTGATTTTTAACTTTGCCCACCCTAGTCCAACACTGGCACCTCCAAGTCATGGGACCAGATTCAACAACTCTTAAAACCTTACTTGCATGGCAAAATCCCAGTTTTCCTCAATCTGCTCTATTGCTAAGGATCACAGTCTAAAGATGCTGGGTAGGCCTTTTCAGACAGAGATGAGGAGAAATTTCTTTACTCAGAGTATGGGGAACCTGTGGAATTCTCTGCCACAGAAAGTGGTAGAGGCCAGAACGTTGAATGTTTTCAAGGAGGAGTTAGCTATATTGCTGAAGGGGTCAAAGGATATGGGGCGAAAGCAGGAACAGGGGATTGAATTGGATGATCAACCAATCATATCAAATGATGGAGCTGGCTCAAAGGGCCGAATGGCCTACTCTCACTCCTAGTTTTAATGTTTTTATATTGCCACTTCCCAAAGGTCAACAATTCTCAACCTATGTGGTGCCATGAATATATCTATGTATTATTTCCATCTATCTATCCACCCTTTCAAATACATTACTTTTACGTTTTCTTTCTCCTCGGCCCTTATTATTCTTTCCCACGTTCACCGTTACAGTATCCTCAGTGAAGATTTAACTTAATTAAATGCAAATGTTGAAAAGACAGAATATATTACAGGAGACGTCACCGAGGTGTCAGTATCTCTCCGAGATCTGTGTTCCACGGCTGCTCCTCTGCGATGCTGTTTGAGGAATTCATGTTAATTTGATAGAGCAGTGAGCTGTTGTCGATTGCATCCTGGTCTAATTAGCTGTCAGCTTTCTCGCCCATGAATGGCAGATTGTTTCTGAGCATTGTTTTGCCTTTTATGGCTCCCCCATTGCAGAAGCTTAAAAATATTTCAGAACAGTTTTCAAGGAGACTTGCTCTTTGTATAGGGGCTGTTTTCACAACTGAAATGCTGACTGGGCCTGCTGTTCTGTCACTCTGCATATATTTCATTTAATGCCTTACTTCATCCATTAATTATCTCAGAACCTCCTGTGCCAACTGTTAGTGATCTATGAAGCACTGGAGATAGATGTCTGTTTCGATCAGTGTTACAAGATAGACAGGTGGTTCATTTCACCTCTACCATGAGTTTATTTTTCCTCCACCCTCTATCAAGAGATGACATCTCTCATTTATGTTGCTTAGGAAAGAGCTAGAGAATTTCATGTTTTGAAATCCAATGAGAAAGTGGCCAGTTCCAAGTAGCCATTGAGCAACAATTTTGAGTTCATTCAAATCCCCACACATTCATGTTACAGTTGCCCTTCGCACAGACCATGAGAAGACAATTTCCCTTTCACCACGGTTGCTTTATATCTTTACATCTGATTACTAGATCATAAATTCCTTTCAGTCTATATTGCCAAGTTTCTATATTTTCATCACAATGATTATTCAACTCAAATTTACACAGATGCAGTAGATAATCAGGAAAGCAAATGGAAAGTTGGCCCTTATTTCAAGGAGGTTAGAGTATACGAGTAGGGAAGCCTTACTGCAAGCGTAGCAGGTGCTGGTCAGACCATGTCTAGGAGACAGGTCATTTTGCTATAATGTGTGTTTTATCAGCACAAATTGGCTGTAACGTAATTGACAAATTGTGGACATTTTTGGATAATGCAAAATTTCTACTGAATGAGTATAGTGATTTTTCTATTAGTGATTTTGTTTAGCAGTTTTCCATAACGTGATTTTCTATAGCACGGAGGTGCAGAGCAACACATCTGTTGCATTATCGCAGAATGACCTGTACTGTGAGCAGTTTTGGTCCCTTTATTCAAGGAAAGATATCATTTCATTGGAGTCAGTTCAGAGAAGGTTCACTAGGATGATTCCCAATATGGATGGATTGTCTTATGAGCAAAGGCTAAACAGGTCGGGAGTGTACATACAGCAGTTGAGAAGAATGAGAGGGGATCTCATTGAAATGTAAAGGATTCTTTAGAGGGTTAACAAGGTGAATGCTGCAAAGATATTTCCTGTCAGTGGGAGGGTCTAGGACTAGAGGGCATAGTCTGAGAATTAAAGGGTGCCAATTTAAGACTGAGATGAGGAGAAATTTCTCCTCTCAGAGGGTTGAGGGTCTTTAGAATTTCTTGTCACAGAGAGCTGTGGGAGTGGAGTCCTTGTGATTATTTAAAGCCAAGGTAGATAGATTTTTGATCAGTCAGGAAATCAAGGGTTGTGGTGGAAAGGCAGGAAAGTGATTGTGTTGAATAGCAGAGGGGTCAAGGGGTCAAATGGCCTACTTGTGTACCTATTTCTTATGGTCTTAACACTATCGGCAGATCAGTCCTCTTCCTCCATGATGATTGTCTAAGGTCCATCTATACTCCGTTTCACTCAGAACCTTTTTGTAAATTGGCTTCAGTGCAGAGTGGACTGCATAGAAGCTGAAAAATGCCTGATTCTTTCAGACAAAGGCTGACGTTCATATAACTGATAGAGAAGTCTCAAGTTGCTTTTCCAAGGAGATGTAGGATGGAAGAGTTTGCATATATATATATATCTGACATTCTTCACGTACAATGGATTGCTTTGAATTGTGGTCAATATGGCCATGAATGCTATTGAAGTTGATATTTTGCACGTAACAGTGTCAAATGAACAATGCTAAGATAAGGCGATGCTGGTTGAGAGAAGGACAGGGCATAGAGCATATAACAGTAGAGCACAATACAGGCACTTCAGCCCTCGATGCTACTCTAAGATCAGACGAACTACATATCCTTCATTGTACTAACTTCCATGTGTCAATCCAAGAGTTGCTTAAATGTCCCTAATGGATCTGACTGTAGTACCATTGCTGGCAGTGAATTGCAAGCACCCACCACACTCCCTGTAAAGAACCTACCCCTGACATCTCACTTAAACCTTCCTCCAATCACCTTAAAATTGTGCCCCCTCGTGATCGCCATTTACACCCTTGGAAAAAAGTCTGTGGCTGTCCACTCTATCTGTGTCTCTCAACATCTTGTACACCTCTATCACATCACCTCTCATCCTTCTTCGCTCCAATGAGAAAAGCCCTAGCTCCCTTAACCTTTCTCCATAAGGCGACCAGAACTGCACACAATATTCCAAGTGCAGTCTAACCAGGGCAGCATAACCTCACAGCTCTTAAACTCAATCTTCCTGCTCATGAAAGCCAACACACCATACGCCTTCTTAACAACTGTCATCCTGGGTGATAACTTTGAGGGATCTATAGACATGAACCCCAAGATCCCTCTGTTCCTTGACACTGCCATCAGGTGACATTTCTGCTTGGCTTGAAATTATGCCTGGCAATTGTTCATATCCAGCTGAACCAGAAAGACTAGCTTAATGGCTCACCCCATGGATATCACTTTTGACAATGTAGCATTTCTGCTGTCGTATCTTGGGGATAACTTTACATAACCAGCTGATGGGGAAGAAGTTCCTAGCTGGAAAATATAAAACAAAACATCAGGTGTCTGCTGAACATGACTTTCCAATATTAATACACCATCATAACTTTGTGAACAGTGCATGGGTGAATGTGCTGACAACAGAATATAACCAGCAGCATCCACTAGCAAGATCATCTTGTGTGTTTGTAATACCCGTGCAGTTTTAGCCTACCACCTCCTTACTCTCAATCAGATAAAACACTTAGGCTGTGTTTCCTGACCATTCTGTAAAAAGGAGTTTAAGCGTGGATATTGACAGAAGTTGACAGTTGAAAATTGGGTCCTTAAAAGGATTCTGTAAGAAGTCAACGTGTTCCATATTGCTATTTGTTCCTCAAGTTGACCTTTCTTGGTCGGTACTGATGTGTCCTTAGTTTAGCCTTTCAAGGCCTTTCTTAAAATAATTATAATTCAATTTTACATTACATGACTGTTTACAGGGAGCCTTTGAAATTGTTTTTTGTTCAAATTAGGGGCTGATGTGGATATAATGCTGTTAGTTTAATAGAATTAGTCTTTCCGTTTATGCTGAATTCAATCAAAGGCTTGCGTTTTCACTTGCTGTTGGTGAACTGCCTTTCAGGATAGATCTTTATGCTGCAGGGCAACTAACATTTTCACCATTGATCTGCCAGCACACTCCCAATCATTAAATGCCCCAGGATAGAATAAAACATTCTCAACTATTCTATGTCTCAGATAGATTTAAACATTCCCAATCATTGCATCTCTCAGGAATGAGTTATAAAGATTCCTGATCATTCTGAATCCCAGGATAGCATGATAAATGTTCCCAATCATTGTGTCCCAGGATAGATTTAAACATTGTCAATCATTCAATATTCTAGTATCGGGTTATAAACCTTACCAACCACAACTGTTCCAAAGACAAGGTCATGCACATTTCTTCAAGAGTATAAATGGAAGATGATACATGTTGGCTCCTACTGAGGACAGTAAGTCTATCAATCACATTTTGAGGCCATTACTACTTCAGCCATGCCACTTTGACTAGGTGCCCATTAGTCCCAAAGAGTTAGTACATTGGAGAGTTAAAGTGATAAACTGAGTGTGGTGTATATCAGATGACAATAGTGGGCAGTGTGTTGTAAACCCAAATGTTTTACAGTGAGTGCTATGCTTTGTTCCTTATAATAAATGATGTGTGTATGTTGTCTTCATATTGTCTTCCCCAATGTGGCTTAATGTCTCAAAGCCAGTGTTAATTATGCAATGTTTCCCAGTGTGTATTTTCTTTATCCCAATGCTATTTGATGTATTTTATCCCAAACCTAGAATTTCACAGTTAAAAATCACACAACACCAGGTTATAGTCCAACAGGTTTAATTGGAAGCACACTAGCTTTCGGAGCGACGCTCCTTCATCAGGTGATTGTGCCTGATGAAGGAGCATCACTGATGAAGGAGCGTCGTTCCGAAAGCTAGTGTGCTTCCAAGTAAACCTGTTGGACTATAACCTGGTGTTGTGTGATTTTTAACTTTGTACACCCAAGTCCAACAACGGCATCTCCAAATCATGACTAGAATTTCACAGTATTTTCCATCCGTACCCCAGTACTCCTGTGTGTAGTCTGCGCACAAACGTATTGCAATTTTTATCTGATTTGGAACTCTTATAATATCTCCATAACTCTGAGACCTTGCTAGTTAAAGTATTTAATTCTTTATTGCCTATACTTATTGTCACTGTAACTGTAAGGGTGCACCCTTAGCCATTCACTCGTAGATATGTCACTGCCAATTTGCTGCAGTGAGGTGCCTGCATCAAAGAAAAAGGAGAAAGAAAATTAGTGTTTTGCAAATATTTTTGATGAATTTAAACTAGGAGTTGTATTTTGCTGACTGCCTCACTCGAGATACTTGTCTGCCCTGCTCCAGGTCACCTCTACCCCACACCCTGGCACACTGACTCATTATTCCCCATCCCTAGCAGTGAGGGAACAAGGCAGCGAGTGGGGAGGAGGCAGTGATGGCTAAGGAGTGGGTCACCAGAGGGGCACTGAACAGAAAGGGGTGGTGGGGGCGACTGAATTGACGAACAGGGAGTCCGGGAGGGGCTGGAATGCAAATGGAGCTCTAAGTAGGCAGGATGGGGTTTCTGAGGGGAGAAGGAGAGCAGAGTGACGGAGGCTAATGTACAGAGTCAGCTTCTGGTTATCGGTGATGCTGGCTGTGCCATCTTCCCCCAGAGCAGTGGCAGGAGAAGGTTTGCATTCTCCACTGGTTAGCCTTCACCATGGCAAGCAATAGGAGAGAGTTGCCATTGCTTTTTCAGTGAGTGTTTCATCTGAATTGGGCTGTTGCCGGCAGTAATGGACCTGGAGCAGGGAGGTTTGCGACTTATAAACCGCTCTCTTGCGATTCTCCAATTTTTTCAATGTCCGTGTCCTAATCTGTTGGAAATGATTGTTATTGAATGTTCAGTGAACCTGTATGTAAAGGTTGCCACTAATCACTGAACTGCAACTCTAAAGGCAGTTGCCATTATCTCATAGGTGTTTATAATCTTTGTAACTTTGATCGTCACTAACTTTTACTGCAGGGCCTCTGATAGGGAGAGTGAAGATTTTTACATGTTTTCGTTTGGGCTTTGTTGGCTGTGTCAGCATTTATTGCCCATCCCCAATTGCTCTTGATCTACGTATCTTGCTTCACAGAGCAGTTAACAGTCAATCACATTGCTGGCAGTCTGGACTCACATGGAGGCCAGACCAGGTAAAGATGGCACATTCATTTTCCCTCAAGAATATTAGTGAAGCAGATGGGTTTTTGTGTTATATGATCGTCATTAGTCTAACTTTTGATTCCAGATGTTTTAGAAATTGAATTGAGATTTTACCATCTGCCATGATGGGATTTGAACCCATGTTCACAAAACATGAACCTGAGATTCTGGATTACTATCCCAGTGATACTACCACTGCCACCTCCAGTGACCCTCTGAGACAGCTGTAACTGAACGTTGAGTGGCCATCCTTTCTGCTGTCTAGGCCCAGCGCTGTGGAATTTATTCCCTAAATCTCTCTGTAATCTTTTGAGACATTCTTTAATGCCTACTTGTTGAACAAGCATTCGGCCATCTGCCCTAATACTACCTTGGCCTTTAAACAGTCTTTTGAAGTGCCTTGAGACATTAAAGATGCTATAGAAATGTTACTTCTGTTGTATGATGGGCTTCCTGTTGAAAGGCTAATGTTGACATATGCTCTTTCAATGTATGAAGCATAAAAGGCATAGCCTGTGCATTCCCACTTTTCCTTAAGGTTTCTAATGGTGATGTTTTTCTTCATTTCCCCCCCAGCTCTGTCTCCATTTCATGTACAGCCCCAGTCGATGGTGGTGGAGGAAGGTGGTGTTGCCAGGTTTCAGTGCCAGATTCATGGTTTACCAGAGCCATTGATCATGTGGCTGAAGAATCGCAGGGCTCTTGAGGCGAGTGATGACAGGTATTGTGCTTCCTAGACCTTGCTATCCCTGTTCCATCAGCAAGTTCTCATTTACTGCGATCAATCAGATGGACATTTTCTTATTTCTTTATAAATTTTGACCAAAAAATCAAAATAGGAACTTCACAATCCTCGAGAAAGAGTGCACATCCCTTCAGAAACTCAGTCATCCACTTAGAGTCTGAGCAGTCACTTCAGAATCCTACCATCCATTTATAGCTTAAATGCCTGAAGAAAATTGCATGGGTCTTCACAACTGGCAGGGTGCAAGGGCGCCATTTGTTGGAAGAAATTGTTACTACATCACCTTGTATTTGACTCTTCAAAGTGGAAATTATTCATAAATGTGAAAACTGAGTGGAGCAGTCTTCAAAGGACTTGTACCTCGTCAGGGAGAGCCTAGGCATCAAGTGGTCACCTAGTCTGAGATAGTGTGGAATGAGTCGCCTTAATATTAGGCAGGATAATATAGGGCATGACATTGGGGTTGGAGATTGGAATGATCATTTGGACCTAACATCAATAGGAACCATTCAGCAACAGAAGGGACGAATCTTTGGTTTTACAGGGCACTGAAAATCCATTCCTTACTGTTTATTTTCCTCTTTGATGGGATGGGATGTATGAGGAGAGATTGACGAGGTTAGGATTGTTTTCACTGGAGTTCAGACAAATGGAGGCGGGGGGCGAATCTCATAGAGATTTATAAAATTCTAACAGGACTAGACAGGGTAAATGCAGGGAGGATGTTCCTGATGGTGGGTGTGTCCAAAACCACGTATCACAATCTGAGGATTCGGGGTGGACCATTTAGGACTGAGGTGAGGAGACATTTCTTCACCCAAAGAGTGGTGAGCCTATGGAATTGATTAATACAGGAAGTAGTTGATGCCAAAACATTGAATGTATTCAGGAGGTGACTAGATATAGCACGTGGGGCAGATGGGGTCAAATGTTATGGGGAGAAGGCAGGATTAGGCTATGGAGTTGGGCGATCAGCCATGATCGTGATGAATGGCAGAGCAGGCTCGAAGGGCCGAATGGCTGTCTCCTGCTCCTATCTTCAATGTTTCTATGTGACCAGTTGCTCTTGAGAAGGTGGTGATGAGGTGCCTTCTTGAACTGCTGCAGTCCATATGCTGTGGGAACACTCAAAATGCTATTGGGGCAGGAATTCCAGGATGTTCATTCAGCGACTGTGAAGGGGCAGCTGATTTAATTCCAAGTCAGGATGGTGTGTGGCTTGGAGGGGAACCTGCAAGCAGTGGCATTCTCATATATCTGGTGTCTTTGTCCTTTTAGGAGGTAGAGGGTTTGGACAGGACAGACTCTCTCCACTTTAGAAAGAAAACTCAATCTCTCACTGTCCAACCAACTGCTGCCTTTATCTTTCAGATTCACCTTTCTGCCAACGGGGGTCCTTCAGATTACACGAGTGGGTGAAGAAGACAGTGGAATATACCAGTGTGTGGCAGCTAACACTGCTGACACAAGACATAGCGAAGAGGCCAGTCTCACTGTGTCAGGTTGGTGCTGTTTCTCTCCACGCAGAGTGCTCAGCGGAAAATGTAACTCATGCCGCCAACTGCAGAGACTCCTCCTTGTCTCTTGAACACAGGCAAGCAAAACTCTTCTGAGAAATGAAAGGAGTCGAAAAATGCATGTAGACCTGCCAGGTCTCAGGCACAGCTGGCAGAGGGACGTTGTGGTGCGGTCCATTGCTTGTGACTGCTTGACCACGGTCTGACACGGCCCAGAGCTTTGAGCTCTTCAGCACAGCTGGTGCTGTTTGCTGCTGTGACATTTGCATTTTTTGTGCGTGGCACCATTGCAAAGCAGTGTATACTCAGGACCCTTCAGACACAGGTTACAGTCGGGGGATGGCTTCTTTGTGAGCTACTTTTACAGGAGGATTCATATTGGTTCTGTCAGAATGCATCTCATCAAATCTGCACTTACCTAATTCCCTGGGGTATTTGATTTGAGAGTAGTGCTTAATTGTTTCTAATATTAGAATTTCAAAGATGAGTGCAGCGCATTACCAAGTCATTAATATTCATATTCTGGATTCTCTGCCTGGCCCAGCACAAACACCCATGGTTCCACGTGGCTTAGAAAACTGTCGTCTTACATTCAGTATTACATGAAGACCCGCTTTCCACTGCTGAGGTTGTCAGAACAGAAGCAGCAGAAAACGAACTTTATAATCACTGGAGGAAAAGAGCAGTGAAATGGAAGCGGTCAGTACTGTATAACTGAATACTGCTCGGTGAGAACAGCACTCTCCCACACTCCTGTTACACAAGCTGGTGGTTTATCCTGTGCTCCTTCTCTCCTTTCCCCAGCTTTGCGATACCAACTGTGACCCATGAGTACTCCTCTCACACATCCCAGGGGATTTCATATTGACCTGCGCCTGCTGGTTCCTACAGCCAGCGACCAGTCCAACGTAAAATGGCCAAATGTTTCTAGATCAGGCAGTGATGAAGATGTATTTTTTCTGATGGGGTCTAAGTGCACACTGCTGGAATTGGGATGTACTGATGACCATGTAAGCTTGTTGGTTTTAGACACATTCCTTGGTCTTTGTTGTGACTTTACAAACCTTTGCAACGTTCAAGATGAACCTCATGACAGTCAGACCCCAATAAATTAGAACCTCCTCTCTGAGAATGGCTTGCATTTATATAGTGCCCTGCATGTCCATCAGGCATCTCAAAGTGCTTTACATCCAATGTGATACCCTTGACGTGCAGGCACTGTTCAAATGCAGGAAACACAGCTGCCAATGTGCACACAATATGGTCCCAAATCAGCAATGTAATAATGATCAGGTAATATATTTTTGTGATGGCTAGGATACTAGGGATTACTTTTCAGAATAATGTCATGGGATCTTCGATGCTCACCTGACAGTAAATAGGTCTCTCTCTCTTTTACACACACACACACGCACGCACGCACGCACGCACGCGCACACACACGCGCGCGCACACACACACACACACACACACACACCCCCCCCCCTTTGGTGCTGCCCGAACCCTTATACCCAGGTCTTTAGGTAGGACTTGAACTGAACACCCAGTACTATCCCCAGTTCTGATCGTCCTACTATAGGAAGGATATTAATAAGTTGGAAAGTGTTTAAGAGAGGTTTTCCAGGATGTTGGTAGGAACAGGGGGTTTGGGTTATAAGGAGAGGTTGGATAGGCTGGGTCTTTCTCCACTGGAGGTAAGAGGTTGAGAGGTGACCTTTATGAAGATTTATAAAATCATGAGGGACATGAATAAGGAGAATGTCAAGGGTCTTTTCCCTAGGGTGGGGGATTTCAAGACTGGAGGGCTTATTTGTAATGCGAGAGAAGAAGGATTTTAAAAAGACATGAGGGCAATCTTTTTTTACACAGAATGATTTGTGTTCGGAATGAACTTCCAGAGGAAGTGGCAGATGCGGGTACAGTTAAAACATTTAAAAATCATTTAGATAAAGTATGTGAATGTCTGAAGGGATATGGGCCAAACACAAGCAGGTGGGACTAGTTTGGTTTGGGATTATGGTCGGCATGGACTGATTGGACCGAAGGGTCTTTTTCCTTGCTGTATGTCTCTACGACATTGTGACTCCAAGGTAAGAGTGCTGCCCACTGAGCCGTAGCTGATATTAAACTTCAGCAGTAAACAGCAATGAGCTCTTATGGTGCAGGTTATATCTGAACTGAATCTTGAGATTGGGCAGATCCAAGATCTGTCAGCATCCACTTTTCAGCAGGACTGAGCAATGATTTGGAGTTAGGAGATTTCTTTCCCCTTTCTAGCTTAGTCTAAAGCTTTCCTCCATTTCCTCTGCCGAGGTCAGTGCATGCTACCAGTATTGTCTTTTAGTCTGCCGACCCTTTATGAGTAAAATACACCTTCCTCCTTGTTTTTGCATAGTGTCATAGAGTTATATAGCACAGAACAGACTCTTCAGTCCAACTCTTATGTACCAACCAGGTATCCTAAATTAATCTAGTCCCATTTGCCAGCATTTAGCCCATAACCCTCTAAACCCTTCCTATTCATGTGCCCATCCAGATATGTTTTAAATGTTGTAATTATACCCATCTCCACCATTTCCTCTGGCAGCTCATTCTATACACACAACACCCTGGGAAAAAAACCTTAGCTATTCACCCTATCCATGCCCACCATGATTTTATAAACCTCTATAAGATCACCCCTCAGCCTCTGGAGCTCCAGGGAAAATAACCCCAACATATTCAGTCTCCCTCTCTCTCTCTCTCTCTCTCTCTCTCTCTCTCTCTCTCTCTCTCTCTCTCTCGAGAAAACTCAAACCCTCCGATTGTGGCCACAACCTTGTAAAACTTTTCTGAACCCTTTCAAGTTTCACAACATTCTTCCTATAACAAGGAGACCAGATGTAAAAACATTATTCCAAAAGTGGTCTAACTAATGTCCTTTCCATGGCCTGGCTTGTCCCCATCTACAGCCCAACAATCCTTTGAAATTTGTGTGATCCACCAAATCTAACCTCTTCCACATCCACTGATTTAATCGCTCCCAACATTGATTTTATTTTCAGCTCTAACAAAACTTCAGCAGGTCTGGCAGCATCTGTGGAGAGAGAAGAACAGAGTCAATGTTTAGGTTGCTGAGCTCTCCTCAGAACTAGAAAGGTCATCATGTAGCCTCCTTCTGCACAGATATTGCCAGACATGTGACATGTGAGGTGCTGCATTTTGGGAAAGCAAACCTTAGCAGTACTTATACATTTAATGGTAAGGTCCTAGGGAGTGTTGCTGAACAAAGAGACCTTGGAGTGCAGGTTCATAGCTCCTTGAAAGTGGAGTCGCAGGTAGATAGGATAGTGAAGAAGGTGTTTGGTTTGCTTTCCATCATTGGTCAGAGTACTGAGTACAGGAGTTGGGAGGTCATGTTGCAGCTGTACAGGACATTGGTTAGGCCACTGTTGGAATATTGCGTGCAATTCTGGTCTCCTTCCTATCGGAAATATGTTGTGAAACTTGAAAAAAGGTTCAGAAAAGATTTACAAGGATGTTGCCAGGGTTGGAGGATTTGAGCTATAGGGAGAGGCTGAACAGGCTGAATAGGCTGGGGCTGTTTTCCCTGGAGCGTCGGAGGCTGAGGGGTGACCTTATAGGGGTTTATAAAATCATGAGGGGCATGGATAGGATAAATAGGCAAAGTATTTT
>NC_057745.1:12303274-12412042 GCF_004010195.1 Chiloscyllium plagiosum | reverse complement strand
GGGTCGACAGTGAGAATTTTTTTCCACGTATGGAGTCAGCTATTACGAGGGGGCATAGCTTTAAATTAAGGGGGGGGGGTAGGTATAGGACAGATGTTAGGTGTAGGTTCTTTACTCAGCGAGTCGTGAGTTCATGGAATGCCTGCCAGTAGCAGTGGTGGACTCTCCCTCATTATGGGCATTTAAGCGGGCATTGGATAGGCATATGGAGGATAGTGGGCTAGTGTAGGTGAGGTGGGCTTGGATCGGCGCAACATCGAGGGACGAAGGGCCTGTACTGCGCTGTATTCTTCTATGTTCTATGTTCTAAATCTCCCTGTGCCCTCCGCCCACAAGATCACTGATTAAATTTCAGGTTGTGCACATCAGGCTCCTGGGAGGAGTCTTCGGGCATTTTGTTTTACTGTGTTAAAGGCAGCATGTAACTGTAACTTGTTGCTGAAATGAATTCGCCCAGTGTGGAGCAGGAAATCCCTGGGATCTTCCTTGGACAGGGTGATATTGAGCAGGGTATTTGTCAGCTCAGGTATCAGGGAAACACTACTCCAGCAGCAGAATGGAAGAGATCTGTCACAGCCAGTGAGCTGCAGCATCTACCAGTCTGTCCCTGAAAAGGTAACACTTCGCTCGTGTACTTGAGGCCAGATTCTGTTGTGTTCAGTCAGCCTATGAAACTGCATTTTATTGGAACGTACTTTTGAACTTTGTGTTGGATGAGCAACAATAACGAAAGCCCCAATGTTTCAATCAGCTGCTATTCGTCTGCAAGAATTCAGAGAAAAATGGATAAAGGTGGTATTGGCATTTATTATTCAAGCCTTACTTGTCAACCCCAGGAGCCTGTAGACTGAGTTAAACATGCTGACGTCTGCTTATTGTGCTCCCTAGGCTGTAGCACTTCAAGCGGCGTAAATAATTCAGATGATTCAATGGGCTTGACAACAATGTGATTTTAATTTACCCACGTGAAGATTCTACAGTTTCATTATTTTAAAGCGCCTACTGCAAATGTTAGCAACCACTTCCAATCATTACCTTCCTAGTGTTTGGTTAGATTGATTTGCAGTGTCTCAGATTTCATTTATCACACCTCCTGACTCCAGGAGGATGGGTGAGGCACCGTGTCCTGTATTTGCTGTTTGGCTTGGGTTTTTGAATGGGTTCAAGTTGTAGAGGGTGCCTGCTAGTAAGGCAATGAATCCGTATATCAACAGGTAGGGAAGGTGATGGCCCAGTGGTATTATCGCTGGACTGTCAATCCAGATAACTGTCCCAGGGACCAGGGTTCAAATCCCACTATGGCAGATGATAGAATTTGAATTCAATGAAAATCTGGAATTAAGAGTCTAATGATAACCATGAATCCATTGCTAATTTTCAGAAAAACCCATCTGGCTCACTAATACCCTTTAGGCAGGGAAACTGCCATTCTTACCTGGTCTGGCCTACATGTGAGTCCAGACCCACAGCAATGTGGTTGACTGGATGTAAGTTTGCTCCCTGAGCTGGAAGGTTCATTTTCAGATGTTTCGTCACCATCCTAGGCAACATCATCAATGAGCCTCTGGTGAAGCCGGAGTTATGGTATTATGACTTGCTTTCTATTTATATTTTTAGATTTCCTTGGGTTGGTGATGTCATTTCCTGTGGTGATGTCATTTCCTGTGGTGATGTCATTTCCTGTTATTTTTCTCAGGGGGTGGTAAATGCGGTCCAAATCAATATGTTTGTTCATAGAGTTCCAATTAGAATGCCATTCTAGGAATTCTCGTGTGTGTCTCTATTTGGCTTGTCCTAGGATGGATGTGTTGTCCCAGTCGAAGTGGTGCCTTCCTCATCTGTATGTAAGGATACTAGTGAGAGAGGGTCGTGTCTTTTTGTGGCTAGTTGATGTTCATGTTTCCTGGTGGCTAGTTTTCTGCCTGTTTGTCCAATGTAGTGTTTGTTACAGTTCTTGCATAGTATTCTGTAAATGACATGAACATCAGGATACATGAGCATGACCAAATGACATCACTACAGGAAATGACATCACAACTCAAGGAAACCTAAAAACATAAATAGAAAGCAGGTCATAACACCAGTGCTTCACCGGAGGCTCACTGATGATGTTACTTAATATGGTGACAAAACATCTGAAAACAAACCTTCCCGCTCAGTGAGCAAACTGACATCCAGAACCTCAACCTGAGCTACTCGCTCATGTGGTTAACTCTTAATTGTCCTCTGGGTAATTAGGGATAGACAATGAATGCTGGCCCAGCCAGTGATGTCCCCATCCTGTGAATGAATAATTAACCAAAAAGATAGGTTTACTCCCACCAGGTGTTGGTAGGGCAATCCGAGGAAAGGAAAAGGTACGATAGGGAAGAGGGGCTGCTAGTTATTGTGAGTTCTGGGACCCTGACATAAGGACTGAATAGAGGAACGTGCCCTTGAGGTGTGGGGGGTGGTGGAGGAGGGAGATCATTAAATTCTACTCCTCCAAGTGTAGGACTGAGCGAGTGGTATATCATCAGAGATACTCATTTTCAAATGGGACATCAACTGTGAAACCCTCTCGCTTCCTCAACTGAATTTAATGGCTGCCATGACACTCTTTTATAGCTGTTCCCAAGATCTTGGTTTTTCAATCCCTCAATCACCAAACAAATTATCTGGTCAGGGACACGTAGGAGCATGCCTGATTATCTACTGCAGTACCACTTTCTCAGTCTATCTCCACATCCCTCAATGTCATTGCTCTCCAGAAATCTCTTGATCTCTGTCTTGCTGACGCTCAGTGACTAAGCTTCCACAGCCCTTGATTGAAGGAATTCCTTCTCGTCTCAGTCGTCAGTGGCCTGCCCCTTCTTACCTTGTGCGGGAGACTCACCGGCCTGAGAAAACTTCTTATTTTTTCCACGTCCTGTGAGAATTTTGTAAGTTGCAGTCTCTATTCATAAAGCAACCCTGCCATCCTAAAGGGTAATCTGATGAACTCAAGTTTATCTATCTTCTCATAAGGGGTCAAAGCTGTGTACACATAGTACTCTCAGTAAGGCCTCACCAAGGCTGTACACAACTGTAGCAAGACATTTGTGTTCAAAGTACTTGAGTACTCCTCTACTTAAATCCTCTTGTAATGAAGGACAACTGTGCATTTGCCTTCCCAATTTCCTCCTGCATTTGCATGCTACCTTTTAGTGACTCATGACAAGGACATGTAGGTCCCTTTGAACACCTGCATTTTCCAGCCTTTCTCCAGTTCAGAAAGATTGTAGCTTTCTGTTTTTGCTCCAAAGTATTCAAGTTGTATTCTGAAGGTTCCTTGCATCCACCTCACAAGTATTATAAAAGGATGTGATAACTGAACATTTAGAAATGAATGGTAAAATTAGGTAGAGTCAACATGGATTGACTCACCACTTAGGTTTTCACATTTAGAAAGACCATTGATCCCAATATCCAAATCATTTGATAAAGATTGTGAGCAGGTATGTACCTAGCATGAATTGTCGCAATTCTGCATTAGTAAAAACCTCTCATTCTCTATTTATTCTGCTGGTCTGCTTTCTTTGAACCAATTCTCCACCCAAAATAGTTTATTTTTCTCCAATCCCATGTGCTGTAATGTTATTTACTGAACTCCTGTATGAGATGTCTTCAAAAATCTTTTGAAAATCTAAATACACCACATCTGTAGGCACTCCTTTATCCAGGTTACAAACAATATCCTCAAAAACTCCTGAGTTTGAAAAAAACATGGCTTCCCTTTCATAAATCCAGGTTGACTCTACCTAATTTTACCATTCATTTCTAAATGTTTAGTTATCACATCCTTTTATAGTAGATTCTGACATTTTCTCCACTTCTGAAGTCAATCTAACAGGTCTGTAGTTCTGCTTCCTCCCTTCTTAAATAATGAAAACGCTGACGTTTGTGGGAGCTTGCTGTGTGAAAATTGGCAGCTATGTTTCCAAACTCACGAGCACATAACAAGTTTTAAAAAACCTTAAATAAAAACCAATAGAACTGCGGCTGCTGGAAATCAGAAACAAAAGCAGAAATTGCTGGAAAAGCAACTTTTTCCTAGCTATCGTCAGTTCTGAAGAAGGACCACTAGACCTGAAACATTAATTGTGATTTCTCTCCACAGATGCTGCCAGACCTGTTGAGCTTTTCCAGCAATTTCTGTTTTTGTTTAGAAAACACTTACTGGTTGTAAAGCATTTTAGATGTTCCTGAACTCATGAGAGTGTTACAGAAATGCAATTCCATCTTTATTTCGATGAGCCATATTACTGTGTTAGTCTGTGCTCCCTTAGCTTCTCAGAAACAAATGTATCGTGACCAGTTACCTTTTTTTTATTTCAAGAGAATGGTTTTCATAACCTGCTCCTCCCTTTTTTACTCCTTATGTTGCTGAGTTTTGGAATTTTAGGTTGTTTAGAATGAGTGTTGCAGCTGTTGGATAGAAAGTTGTTATTCTTGTGGTATAAGTGCACTTTGGGTTCAAACCAACTCCCTCTGTTCCCCTCCCTTCCTCACACAGGGCTGGATGACTAGTGCAGCAGTTTACCGTTTAACCATAGTAACTGGAAAATGATAAATGGAAATCTGACTTGCTGCATTCCTTCCAACTGATCAGAACTGAACATTCACCTTGAATTGTGAAGATTCATGTGCCAGTCTTTTCGCCACCTGAAGCTCTTAGACATTTCTGCTGCCATAGCATTTTATTTTCAGACATCGACATTTGTGTCAAGTGATATAACATTGAGTTAACATCTTCTTGTTGAAGTATTGCTGAGGCCACTTCTAGAATACTGCGTAAGATTCTGATTGCCCTTCTGCGGGAAGTATGTTGTTACACTTGATACGGTGTGGAAAAGATTTATAAGGATGTTTCCGGGATTGGCGGGTTTGAGTTATAGAGAGAGGCTGGGACTTTTTTCACTGGAGTTTCAGAGACTGACGGGTGAACTTAGAGATTTATAAAATCATGAGGAAGGTACAATTGCAATATTTAAAAGGCATCTAAATGGGTATATGAATACGAAGGGTGTAGAAAGACATGGGCCAAGTGCTGGCAAATGGGACGAGGTCAGATTGGCATGTCTGGTCAGTGTGGATGAGTCGGATTGATGGGTCTGTTCCGTGCTGTACAACGACTGAAGATGAAAACAGAATATTGGACCCAGTGCTCATCCTCATTCTTTGTTGATTTAATCTATGTTTACTGACTTAAACAGTATCAATGACCAATTCCTTTGTCAGAAGCTCCTCTTTGGCCAAGCACACGCAAAGAAGTAAACCCCTGAGAAGGGGTTTTGATTGTGAGCACACTGAGTAACTCTCTGTCATGGCTAAATTTGAGCATTCTCACCTTAAAGTCACAATGTTCTGAGTTCAATTCCCACTCTAAGACTTGAGGAAAACATCAAGGCAGTCATTTCAGTGCAATGCCAGGGGAGTACTTGGACCCAATCTCTTATATTGTGATAAAGGTTTATAAAATAAATACTATTATTGGGGAACTTAGACACAAAAGTGGCAGAAACATGGATTTCTGGTTGGAATTCTCTGATTTCTTTAAACTTGAACAGGGAGTTCAGATCAGCCTTTCCAAGAAAGCATGCAATGTAAGCTGTGACTAGGTAAGCTAACTGTTAAGATAATCACTGGGTAGTGCTTCTTTAAGCAGCCATGTTGCAGCTAAGAAGCACCATGTGCATTCACATCATCCTCCACTGTATAACCTCTGCTCTGGTTTAAATATGCCATGCATAGAACTCTGAAACCTGCATCAGAACAACTAAGATTAAAGTGAACATTGTTGCTGGGCTCTTTATTAAATGGAACATTGACGACCTATAGAGATAGATGGCTGGTAGCTCCAGGCAGGTTGAGTTCAGGAGAAAAGATCTATTCTGGTAGGAGGGCAGTTTTCAGTTTGTGGATGTCTTCAGGCCATCAGGGTGGAAAAGAAGTCTTAAAAACTGTTTTAGCAATTCAAGTAGACAGGGCTGGAAGAAGCCTTTTTCCTGGAGTTTGGTGATGAAAAATCAGTTAGCCTGCCTGTTTGTCTCTGGGAGAAACACAGAGAATCACATCTTGTGAATATGCAGAAAGTTGCCAATAGGAAGGTTTGTTACCATGTCAGTTGAGTAAGAAAGAAGAGTGAAATTTGGTGTGATACTTCACTGGAGATGAGTGTCTGTAAAGGATATTGCTGAGTAAAGAGGGTCAAATCTTTCTGGTTTACTGATCATTGTAAGGTATTTCTAAATTTATCTTAAATGAGTACACATATATGTAGCTTTGTTTTATTTATTTTCTTTTGTGTATTAAACTTGTGTTCTTTTTGTGAAAGGTACATTGGCAGATTCACACGAGTATGTTCAGTGACTGAATTCACATGGTAACCAAACTTCAAAGATTAAACTTACGATCTATCATTTTGGAATCTAACTTGTCCAATACTACCATCAGTTGAGATCATAAGAGACTGAAACATTGAAGTGAGGCATCAACTGTCTGCTCCAATGAAGAGAAAAGATCCCATCATGCTATTTCGAAGAAGAGCAGGAGAATTAACCATGGCATCCTCCCCAATAGAATCTCTTAACCAAAACCATAAAAATGGCTTAGATGTTCATTATGTTTGTGTTCGTGGGGTCTTGCTGAGCACAACTAGGCTGCTCATTTCATGCATTAGTGATTACAGTTCAGAATTGGCTACAAAACCTTTGAGACATCACATGGTCCTGAAAAGATGCTATATAAATGCAGGTTTGTCTTTTTTTCCCTCTTTGCTTGTTACATATTGCCTTTTGATTCTTTCCTCAGGATCTCACTCAAATGTTTATAAGGAACCAACAATCCTGGTTGGCCCTGAGAACCTCACACTCACCGTGCACCAAACAGCCGTCCTGGAATGTGTTGCGACCGGAAACCCTCGTCCGATTGTATCCTGGAGCCGTCTCGGTGAGTTTGAGAACGTCAGTGATTCCGTGCTGGGGCCTTTTGGGGTTATGACTGAGGCATGCCTCTCTCTAGGGAATGGTTACATTCGGAGGAAGGTTTATCAAGAAACGCCACTGTCAATAAAACAAGATTTAATAGAAAGGGAGGAAAGAGAGGTGTAGAAACTCTGCCTCAGATTCTTGTGTTGGGATAGTGTCAGAATTGCCTGGGTAGCAGAAGAATCCCTCCTTCACTCTATTCTAGTACTGCGTGTGGAGAATGAATTTTTCATGTTGGATTACTTTGGGAAATACTTGATGATTTAATGTGTTAAGCAAAGGATGAGGGAGTATTGATATCAAGCTCATCCCAACAGCAGCATTACGGTCACTAATTATCATGAATAATCATGTATTTGAACAATGTGATGGGAGACGAGAACCAAGTTCTTTGAAAGGACTGGATTAATAGTGAGTCATGTTTGTCTTTAACAGTCGTGCTTCATAATTAGACAAAGCTTACTGGAGTGTATGGTTAATTCCTTCCAGTCACACATGTAGTGATTGACCAGGCTCAGAAGGGAGATCATGTGATTTAATGGTCACCTTTACAGACACACAGATTACCAACATTGCAGCATGTCAAGGTCAGACTCTATTAGAGTTGGAGAACAGTGATGTGCCCCCATCAGTGTGCAATAGAATTACTTAGTTACAACCCACTGTGGATTGACCCTGAGCAGTGTGGCTGCCCAGGTGCATTCATGTCATGGTACCTATATCTTAGGTACATTGACCTTCAGTTATCTCTGCACTTGCTTATTAAACCTGTACCATCAGTGGATGTGCATTGATTATTTCCTCAATGTATCATCCTCAAGATATTTGTGGAAGTATCATTATATTGACGTCAATTTCTCGGCTTGTGTCCAGTTTTGTTGATATATTCCTTTCAGCATGAAATGGATCCTAATTGTCTTCACTGGAGCTCCAAGTCCAGGCCTCAGATGATAATGCAGTCCTTGAGGTTTTATTGAGACATAATGACAGTTCAGGAACATGCAGGACCAAAATAGAGTAATAGAAAATCCTCATCAACTTTCGGTGTTGGTTTACTTGTAATAACAAGCAACTTTATTTCTCATTGGAGAGTAGGATCCTCCAATCAACTGTCATTCTGGTCCTAGTCTTGTACTCTGTGATTTGACTCATACCTTACTCATTTCTGTCTCCAATATCAATGTACCACAAGCTGAGTGAATGAAGCATTTGATTTCCAGCATGAAGCATGAGCAGTCTTTATCAATGGTTTATTCTGGGCCGTAAGTCGCCAAATATTTCAGGATTTGTGAAATTGTGGTTCATACTCCACAGACCAATCCTGGACAGTGCAATTGTAATGCAAGAGGTACTATTCTATTTGCCTATTAAAAACTGGCAGAGTATAAAATAATCAACACTCAGTATGTGATTCACTGCCTTCCACGCTTCAGGTCGTCAACCAACCGAGATACACTGATTGAGACACACAGGTCAGATTTTTACAATGCCGAAACACTGGGATAAACACACTAAGGCAGATGCACTCAGGCAGAAATACTGGAAGGTGTAGAGACTCAGAAATATTGACCTTGTTATTTTATTCTGCCCCACTGGAGAGTGTTGAGGAAGGGAAGGGTTAATCCATCACATGTGCAAAACACAATCCTGAACCACTCTACATGGTGCTGTTTTTACATGAGTGTGTCTCATGGCGTTTGAGTGTCTTGCCCTTGAGAGGCAAGAGTCTTTATTAACATTTTTAAATCCGCTTTCTACATTGAAATGGGGAGCCCACTTCAAAGTTCACTAAAGCTGCATTGGGGTCAGGAGACCCAGCAGTAACATGTGAAGAGGATAAATGCCAGCTCCACAACATAAATGCATGGTCCAGCACTCATTGCTGGCCAAGATGATCGAACATTGCAGGAAGATTCTAGAACCACCCTCTCACTCTACACTCTGTGGTCCAATGCCCTCTCTAACACACGGATCGACCTTAGCCATTCCGAGTGGCAGGAATTCCAAACTGCGTGTTTTTTTCCCTCCATGCCAGTTTGATTTTGTTGTAAAGCAGGAGGTAGATCCAGAGAATGATGGTGAGATCCTGCCCAAGATCTTTGGTAGATTCTTTCATTCTTTTCACTCTTCATGCCTCACTGTAAAGATCAGGACTATGCTGAGAATTATATACATTCCTTGCCTGTTGTGGTGATGAAGAGCTTCCAGTTCCTCAGCTCTGCTGGAGAAACAACTATGGTTTCTGTTTCTGTGCTTCAGAAATTGTTGTAAGCTTTGGAATTTACCAATAAATAAGATAACATCAAAATATTTAAAAGTAAAACTTTAGATCAGATCAGCTGAGACATGAAGGACTGGAGTTCAAACCCGGGATTCTGTTAATCCAACTACCGAAGAAATTTGTTAGAGGAAGATTTGAACTCAATCTTCTCATAGCTATTAACTGACAATGATAAATATGAACTGAACAATATTTTCCTAAACTTGGTTATCTCATGTGTTGATTGAAATTTGAATCTGATTCTTCAAGCTGATTTCTAATAAACTTGGGTTTCTAATAAAATTTTGTTCCCAAAATAATATTTCGGGCTGAGAGCTGTTAATGGTGCAGTACTAAATTAAAGGTTGCTATAATGGTTGATGATGATATAGTTATAATGGGGACATTGAAGATATCATTATAGTGGAAGCACATTTATAATGTATAATGCTGTAATTGAATTGACTAAAATATGGTTCATATTATAATATGATTTTGTTTCTGTGCCACATCAGATTTATGTTTTCTATCTGGTCACTAATCTATACAGTTTTCCAAATGAAAGATCCTCCCTGAAGATTGTGATTTTTTGCAAGTGTAGGACAGGATGTATGGGATAAAGTACGCTATACAATATATGTGTGCATGTGTTCTATATTATATTTAATATTAAAAATGAGAATTTTGCATTTGTGGAATTATAGTTGAGTTTGGAGATTCTTATAAGACAAGGCACTTGGTGATTTGCTTTGTCCTCTATTCTTTCACACTAATTCGTGAATCTGAAACCAGGCTAGACTGAAGAGGTTTGGTGTGAAGTGAGATGTGCAGTTTCCACATAGTTCATTCGACTTTGATCGGCAGCGCACGGCTGCACCACTGTGCCACAGATTTGCTTTAAACAGTTGGTCGTGCAACTGATGCTGGAGAAGGATTGCTATTGGATAGAGTAGGGAGAACATTTCTCACCGTTGCAACATTGGCTGGTTGCTTGAGTTTAGAATCAAGTCACATTCTTCTATAGTCTCGTGCCTCGTTGGTAACAATCGGTACGATTGTTAACCTCTGAGTGGTAGAGTTGCAAGTTCAAGACCTAGTGTAGGTTTTGCCTGATAATTGGCCTGTCACCTTGGTGCAGAGTTGAGGGATTTATGAATTACTGAAGATGCTGATTGTCAGGTAACATTTTAAAATAAAGGCATCTAGTCTTTGCTCAGGGAAATGTAAAGAGGCATTTGATAGGTTTATGAACATAATCTGTTTAATTTTCTTATGTCAATGCCATTCAAAAACAAACCAAGCAACCAGTTCATTTGCTGCCTCCATCGTGACAGTGACTGTACTTCCAAATACAACCCATCCATTGTAAAATCTGCTGTGGTGTTCAGAGGAGGCGCTACATGAATGCAAGTTTAATCCTTATTGCAGTTTATCACAAGTGGTGCTGATCTGGGAGTGATACTGAAACTAAGGTCAAGTCATTTAACCTGCAGTAGATTAGATTAGATTAGATTCGATTCCCTACAGTATGGAAACAGACCATTTGGCCCAACAAGTCCACACCAACCCTTTGAAGGGTAACCCACCCAGACTCATTCCCCTACTCTATATTTACCCCTGACTAATGCACCTAACACTATGGACAATTTAGCATGGCCAATTCACCTGACCTGCACAACTTTGGACTGTGGGAGGAAACCGGAGCACCCGGAGGGAACCCATGCAGGCATGGGGAGAATGTGCAAACTCTACACAGACAGTCGTCCAAGGCTGGAATCGAACCCAGGTCCCTGGCGCTTTGAGGCAGTAGTGCTAATCACTGAGCCACTATGCTGCCCATTGTGCATTATGCAAATACATAACATGCTTGATTGGGAGAGGCTGTTACCTGGCAGGAACAAAATGGGTTCAGGCCAAATGAGACTGAGACTGTTTCATTCCAATTTGGATTAAACTGACCCACTGAGTGGTAACTGGAGAAGAAGCTGTGGAACATTCCTCTTAGTGAGTTACTTGCTTGTGTGTTCAGCAACCAGATATTCAGCTTTAATGGAAATTGGATGTGCAAAGCACCTGGCCAGTAGGTTTGCATAAAGTTGGAGGGAGATTTCTGAGCTTTACCCAAGTTAAATGAATATAATTTCAATGTGGTGCATGTTATTGTTTGATAAAAGCAGGGGCAGTTGGCTGACCACATTCCAACCTTAGGAAACTTCAGTCCAATCGTATTCATAACATCTATCACTCCATTTGTTTCCAAGTGAGAATGAAAAAGGTTGCTGCGAAATGAGATATCAGTTCAACTGTACAGTCAAAATGATAACATGCACCATGCCCACAAGAACTATCTATTAGCTTGAGGGTTTAGGAGTAGATTTATTGCGTGCCTAATGATGGATTTCAGACTCGTCAGCATTAATCAACTTCACAAAGTTAAGGAAAGAACTTGCCTTTATGTAGTGCCTGTCACAGTCCCCTGACATCCCAAACCATGTTAAAACCAAATAAAGTACTTTTTGAAGTGTAGTCACTGTTATAGTATAGGAAACAGCAGCCATCAGGGCAGCACAGTGGCTCAGTGGTTAGCGCTGCTGCCCCACATTGTCAGGGATTCAGGTTTGATTCCAGCCTCGGCTGATTGTCTGAGAGCATGTCCTCCCCATGTCTGTGTGGGTTAGGGTAGATTTGCCATGCTAAATTGTCCATAGTGTCCAGAGTTGTGTAGGCTAGATGGATTAGCCATGGGAAGTGCAGGGCTGCAGGAATAGGGTTAGGGAGGTGGGTGGGATGTCTGGGTGGGCTCCTCAGAGGTGCAATGTGGATTTGATTGGCTGAATGGCCTCCTTTCACACTGTAAGGATTCTATGATTTCTGCACAGCAAGCCCCCAAAAACAACAAGGTAATAATGAGTAGAGTTTAGTGATATATGTTGAGGGATCAAATGTTGATTAGATTATTGGGGAGAACTACCCTGCTTTTCTTTATAATGGTGCTGTGGGATTTTTTACATTTACCTGAAAGAGTAGGAGGGACCTCTCACTTAACCTCTCATCCAAGAAGTAGCACGGGAGGCCCCTCAGGGTTGTGTGGTCAGTCCCCGGCTCTTCACCCTGCTGACACACATGACTGTGCAGCAATGCACAGGTCAGATCACATCATCAAATTCACTGATGACACGACTGTAGTGGGTCTCATCAGGAATGGCGAGTCAGCATACAGAGAGGAGGTGCAGTAGCTAACGGACTGGTGCAGAGCCAACAAACTGTCTCTGAACATGGACAAGACAAAAGGGATGGTCGTTGACTTCAGGAGGGCATGGAGCCAACACTCTCCCTTGGACATCGATGACTCCCCTGTGAAAATCGTGAAGAGTACCAACTTTCTTGGCGTCCACCTGGCAGAGAATCTCACCTGATCCCTCAACACCAGCTCGACAGCCAAGTAAGCCCAGCAGCGTCTCTACTTTCTGGGCAGGCTGAGGAAAGCCCACCTCCCACCCCCCATCCTCACCACATTCTACAGAGGGTTCATTGACAGTAGCCTGAGCTGCTGCATCGCTGCCTGGTTCGGGAATTGCACCATCTCGGATTGTAAGACCTTACAACGGATAGTGAGGGCAGCTAAGAAGATCATCAGGTCTCTCTTCCCTCCATTATAGAAATTTACACCACACACTGCATCCAAAAGGCTAAGAGACTTGTGGAAGACCCCACACACCCCTCACTCAGACTCTTCTCCCTCCTGCCGTCTGACAGAAAGTACTAGAGCATTCAGTCAGTCACAGCCAGACTGTGCAACAGTTTCTTCCCCCAAGCCATCAGGCTCTTAACACAGTAGGATTGGATTTGTTTCCATCTGAAATTCTTTGCGCGACTCAGAATTGCTGCTAGAACAATGTCTATTAATTATCATTCTCTTATTACACTGTAATTTGCGTGTTTTGCACTTTACGCCATCCTGTGTATGACCGAGTAGTTTGTGCTGTCCATGTAGCACCTTGGTCCTGGAGGAACACGATCTCGTTTTTACTGTATCAGTTGTCTATGGTAGAAATGACATAAAAAATACTACTCTACTCTCTCTGAGACTGCAGCACTCACTCAGTGTGGTACTGAAGTATCAGCCAAGATTTTACACTTAAGTTTCTGGGCACAGCCTGTACTGGGTCAGCCTCTCGATACTAAGGTGCTACCCACTGAAGCAAAGCTGGTGATTATGCTAAAAGAACAAAGAAAATTTATAGTCCAGGAACAAGCCCTTTGGCCCTCCAAACCCGAGCCAATCCAAATCTATTGTCTAAACCTGTCGCCCATTTCCTAAGCATCTGTATCCCTCTGCTCCCCACCTACTCATGCATCTGTCCAGACACATCTTAAATGAATCTACCGTGCCTGTCTCTACCACCTCTGCTGGCAACACATTCCAGACACCCACCATCCTCTGTGTGAAGTACTTACCGCGTGTATCCCCCTTAAACTTTTCACCTCTCACCTTGAAAGAGTGACCTCTCGTCATTGAATCCTTCACCCTGTGAAAAAGCTTATTTCTATCCACCCTGTCTATACCCTTCATGATTTTGTAAACCTCAATCAGGTCCCCCCTCAATCTCCTTTTTTCTAGTGAAAACAAATGTAACCTATTCAACCTCTCTTCATAGATAGCACCTTCCATACCAGGCAATATCCTCGTAAACCTTCTCTGCACCCTCTCCAAAGCATCCACATCCTTTTGGTAATGTGGCAACTGGAATTGTATTCTAAATGCGGCCGAACCAATGTCTTGTACAATTTTAACATGACTTGCCAGCTCTTGTACTCATTACTCCCTTCAATGAAGGCAAGCATACTATATGCCTTCTTGACCACCCTATCCACCTGTGCAGCCCCCTTCAGGGTACAATGGACCTGCACTCCCAGATCTCTCTGCCCATCAACTTTTCCCAAGGCTCTTCCGTTAATTGTATAATTCGCTTTAGAATTAGACTTGCCTAAATGCATTACCTCACATTTGTCTGGATTGAACTCCATCTGCCACTTTTCTGTCCAACTCTCCAGTCTATCTATATCCTCCTGTATTCTTTGACAGTCCCTTATGCTTTCTGCTACTCCACCAATCTTTGTGTCATCTGCAAACTTGCTGATCATACCAACAGTGCCCTCTTCCAGATCATTTATGTCACAAACAACAATAGGATAAACAACAGTGGCCCCAGTACTGACCCCTGTGGAACACCACTGGTCACCTTTCTCCATTTCGAGAAACTCCCTCAACTACTACTCTCTGTCTCCTGTTGCTCAACCAGTTCTTTATCCACCTAGCTAGAACACCCTGCACACCATGTGACTTCACTTTCTCTATTAGTTTACCATGGGAAACCTTATCAAATGTCTTACTAAAGTCCATGTATATGACATCAACAGCCCTTCCTTCATCTATCAACCTGGTCACTTCCTCAAAGAACTCTATTAAGTTGGTAAGGCATGATCTCCCCCACACAAAACCATTCTGTGAAAAGTGAAGCCACTGCTTGCAAATAGAAAAAGTAAAGGTTTTGTCAACTCCATTTTACCTAACTTCAAGCACAATGTAACAGCTCAAACCCACAGTCTCACTCTGTAAAAATCTGCATCCTTTGTTCCTCAGTCTTTAGAGAATTCTGATATAACCTGAACAGTTGAAACTCTCAGTCATGGATCCGAAACAGCGCAGAAGATACTTCCATAGTCTTCTTTTTGAAGCAAAAACACTGAACCATTCCATTGTAATGTTTGCACCTTTCATTTCTTCACATCTCTAGGTATTTCTTCTTCATCTAAGTTTTACCAGTGACAAAGTCATGGTCCCTTCTGTATAATAAGCCCAAATGTTTAATATCCAAACTATTTCCATCAAGTCAGCCTTGTATCAAAAATACAAATACAAAACTAATCCCTGCCTTTCTGTAATTCCATGCTGGATTTGCCAGCAAGGTTTTATGCAACAGATGGAACGGAATTGTTTTCCCACAAACTAAATTGCTGCTAATCTCTAAATATCTGTATCCACAGACGGCAGACCAATTGGTGTGGAGGGAATCC
This sequence comes from Chiloscyllium plagiosum, assembly GCF_004010195.1. Lineage (NCBI taxonomy): Eukaryota > Metazoa > Chordata > Chondrichthyes > Orectolobiformes > Hemiscylliidae > Chiloscyllium > Chiloscyllium plagiosum. Next base: position 12,396,697 of record NC_057745.1, on the reverse strand, counting down.
AAGTGCTGGGCACAGGAAATCTCATGATCTCTGATCTATCGGTGCAGCATTCTGGAGTGTATGTCTGTGCAGCTAACAAACCAGGGACCCGCGTGAGGCGTACTGCACAGGGCCGACTGGTGGTCCAAGGTAAGGTAGCAGGTTTCCTTGCAGGAGGTAGCAATAGGGATTGGCTCCTGCCATTTGACATGACTTGCGATAGAGAAACGTTTCTCACGTTGCCGAAATCTCACCACCGAGGTGTTTGTGGGTCACAAGTTCAGGAGGTGGGGGTGTGCCAGTTGAGATGGAATATTTCTTCAGCCGGACAGGGGCGAGCCTGTGGAATTCTCTACCGTAGAATGCGATTGCGTTCAGAACATTGAGTGTTTTCAATGTACACAAGAATGTAATTGTTGTGTTTAAAGGAATCAAAAGGAATGGGGAGAAGGCAGGACGAGTTGGATAATCAGCCACGATCATATTGAATGGTTGCCAAATGATTGGTGCAGCTACTATTTTCTGTGTTTCAATGTTCTATCTCCAGATGTGTTTTACCTGTGGCCATGTGACTTTGTGTACGGGAGGATGGGTTTTTATTAATTTGTTTCTCCCCCTTTAGCATTGTCGGCCTCCACAGGTTGTACACTATTCCTGGTGGACGAAGCCAACAGGAGACCAGTGCCGGGGCGGGGAGGCTGTGCACAATGGATTGGGTCATGAGCTTTCCAGTTTTGGGGTCAGTTGTCCCAAGCGCAAAGGTGGCCATCAAAATGGTCACTTGTGCGCATGGGACTGGCTGACTTGCTGATGTTTTTAACTCAAAGATACCCAGGCGATTGTCAGCTGACCGCTCGGTGGCACTTTACTGTAGCCCAGAGTTGTGAGCTCAGGGCCTAATGAATATGGTGACGTGTGGAAGGCACCAAACGATGCTTCTCACTGACCTCAGAATCCTCAGCGTTAAGAGGCGCAGACCAGGCTTAGGGAGGGAGTCCCCCACTACACAACAATAAACCACGTCCTTCTTATGGAACTTGGGAGATCATTCCTCCTGTTCCTGGCTCACCAAGTCATTTTAAATGTGCCACCTCGGTACCTTTTCTGGTGTGTCTACAGATAGCCCCTGGACTGAATTTTAACACTATGCCCATCCAGTTCCCCTCATGATAACGATTGGGGTCTGGTGTAGACCTTAATGACCCTGCTCCTTGGCGTGCTCTGAGACAGGGATGATCAATTCCATAAAAAAAAACAAAAGAATTGCAGTTGCTGGAAATCAGTAGCAAAACCAGAAATTACTGGCAAAACTCAGCAGGTCTGGCAGCATCTGTGGAGAGAAAGCAGAGTTCTGGATCCAGTGGCCCTTCTTCAGAACTGATAGAGGCTAGGAAAAAGTTGTGATTTGAAGGTGCATGTGTTGGACTGGGGTGGACAAAGTTAAAAATAACACAACACCTGGTTATAGTCCAACAGGTTTATTTGGAAGTGCTAGCTTTCGGAACACTGCTCCTTCGTCGGGTGGTTGTCCATAAAAGTTGGTTTTTATGCAGAAGGAAGACTGGGCTAAGGAGTAAACAACGAAAGGAGATGAAATCCAAAGAGAGAGAAGAGCAGTTGGATATATACAGGACCGGATAACAATCAGCCTGGGAGAATGAATAGTTGCTAATGGAGACTGTTAGTGGCTAACAATGGGTTGTTTGTAATAGTTGACCATGTGATAACAATGCCTTGTGTTTTGGGCAAATGTGCTCATGCCTTAAACATATTGAAATCGATTCAGAGACCAGATGGCTGCAGTGTCCCCAAGTGGAAAATGAGATGCTGTTCTTCCAGCTTGCGCTGAGCTTTGCTGGAGCACTATAGTGATCCTAGGCCAGAGATGTTGGCCAGGGAACAGGGTGGTGTTTTGAAGTTGCAGGCAACTGGAAGCTCAGGGTCTTTTTTGCGGACACATGGAAAGTGTTCTATGAAACAGTCACCCGGTCTACACCTCGTTTCTCCAGTGTAGACGAGACTACTTTGTGAGCAGTGTAGACTAGATTGACTGAAGTGTAGGTAAAGTGCTAGGAGGTGAGTTTGGGCCCTTGGGTACTGAGGAGAGATTAAGTAAACGGGCAAGTGTTATACCTTGCAATGGACAGTGCCATGGGGCTGTGGGGTATTGTTGGGAGTGAGGGAAGAATGGAACAAGGTGTCCTGGAGGGAATGGTTCTTACGGAAGGCGAACAAGGGAGAGGAGGGGAATATGTGTCTGATGGTGGCATCCTGTTGGAGGTGGATGCTGGTGGGATGGTATGTAAGCACAAGGGTGACGTTATCGCTGTTGCAGGAGGAAGAGAGGGGGAGTGAGGGCTGAAGTGTGGGAGATGGGTTGGACCTGGCTGAAGGTCCTGTCAACTGCAGTGCTGGGGGATCCTTGGTTGAGGAAGAAGGTGGACATTGTGGAGGCTATTTATCGTATCCATGCCCCTCATAATTTTATAAACCTCAATAAGGTCACCCCTCAGCCTCTGACACTCCAGGGAAAACAGCCCTAGCCTACTCAACCTCTCCCTGTAGTTCAAATCCTCCAATCCTGACAACATCCTTGTAAATCTTTTTTGAACCCTTTCAAGTTTCACAAAATCTTTCCAAAAGGAAGGAGACCCGAATTGCACACAGTATTCCAACAGTGGCCTAACCACTGTCCTGTACAGCCACAACATGACCTCCCAACTCCTGTACTCAATACTCTGCCAAATAAAGGAAAGCATAGCAAATGCCTTGTTCACTATCCTATCTTGGAAAAGGCCAGAGGGAGGGGTCCATGTGGAGGGTGAGTGTTGGAGATGGGCAAAGGGGTCTGTAGGATAGGGAGTTGTTTATGTTCAATTCAATTATGGCTAGCCATTTAGACCTCCCAAAACAGTAGGCAAGGTGTACATTACTCGTAGATTCAGGTAATGGTTAGCATTCCTTACAACTCTGTCTTGCTTTTGGGCTTCAGTGGACTGTAAGCCAATGCTCAGGTACATGTGGCTAGAGATATGAGCATTAAAACAGCCCTGAGGCTCCAACATCACAATGGCAGCAGTGTTGATCATTAATGCAGCGTAGCCCCAAGTAGTTCCATGTTCCCTGGTAAATCGAAGGGAATGGAAGCTGGCATTAATGATACAAAAGCTATATCTTCGGTAGATAGCATCAGCAGGCAGGGAAAGCAGAGTTTAAAATAAAGCCAGAGGATTAATCTTGATGTGATTGCATTCAATGATGTCAGCTACAGTTCTTGCCCTGGGGAGCCTGTGTTCTCAGCACTTTAATCACTCGACATCGACTGATTGTACACTGACCCCAAAATTTACAGCTCTGCCTTTACAGACTAATAGACCCGTGCCCCAGTGTGCATCACTGTGAGTTTACCATTAGTAATGAAGAGTGGATTTCTGTAAATGGGTCTCATGCTGGTCTTCACCAAGGGCTTTCCACCACCATTGACTGTGTAGACAAAAAGAATCTTTGTTGTTTTAAATACTCAATATTTCAAATTCTTTTGAGTTATCTAATTAATAGATATGTGTATTTTAATCACATGAATAATTAACGGCTATGAATAATTGAACCTCGTACATGAAGCATGGCAGAGACATTAATAATGCAGCTGCTTTACCTCTGCTGCTGTGCTGCTGGCTTTTGCTTTGTAATCTATAATATATAGATGTGTTTAATAAAGCGGGATTGCTTAAAGGGATTCAGGAGCAGCCCCTCTTACCTCCGAATGCCTGTTAAAGTGGTGCTGGAATCAAATGAAACTTGCTACTGACCAAAGCCCATTAGCATTGCCAAGCCCAAGGGGCAGTTTTCAAACAAATAGTGCTGTGATTAAACACAGACGGACATCACCTTGCTGGAGCAAAGCAGGTCACCACTCGGGCAGCATGGGGTGAAAACAGTCACAGCCTGACCCCCCCTTTCAATCTTCACCTTTGCATTTATAACTTTTCATGATGAGGACCGCATTCCATCCCTGGTTTAGCTAATGCTAACCATATACATGTTGGCAGAATATGGAAGATATTCTCTGATGGCAACACAATTGAAGCACACGGAGAACAGGGACTTGTGTCTCTTTAGTTCCATTAGTGGATCATCCTGCTGTGTGCCTCAGGAATACATGATCATGTGCCCAGTCACTCGGGGACAGTGCGTATTAGGGGCACCTTGGAACAAGACTAGATGGATCGTGATACATTACACAAAAATAAATTCCTTCAAGAAAACTTATCCAAACAAATTGGTCCTGGTACATTAGATTTGCATGGCATTGTAAGGGAGCGCTGTAATGATGGTGATGTGGGGGAGCTCTGACATGGAAGTGGGGGAGCACTGTAATGACACGGACGTGGGGGAGCACTGTATTGACACGGACGTGGGGGAGCACTGTATTGACACGGACGTGGGGAAGCGCTGTAATGACACAGACGTGGGGAAGCGCTGGAATGACACGGATGTGGGGGAGCCCTGTAATGACATGGATGTGGGGTAGCCCTGTAATGACATGGATGTGGGGTAGCCCTGTAATGACATGGATATGGGGGTGCACTGTAATGACATGGACGTGGGGTAGCCCTGTAGTGACACAGATGTGAGGGAGCCCTGTAATGACATGGATGTGGGGGAGCACTGTAATAACACAGATGTGGGGGAGCCCGGTAATGACACAGACGTGGGGGGGAAGTGCTGGAATGACACAGACACGGGAGAGTGCTGTAATGACACAGATGTGGGGAAGCGCTGTAATGACATGGATGTGGGGGAATGCTGTAGTGACACGGATGTGGGGTAGCCCTGTAATGACATGGATGTGAGGGAGCTCACTGTAATGACGGTGATGTGGGGGAGCGCTGTAATGACGGTGACGCGGGGGAGCGCTGTAATGACGGTGACGTGGGGGAGCAATGACGGTGACGCGGGGGAGCGCTGTAATGACGGTGACGTGGGGGAGCGCTGTAATGACGGTGATGCGGGGAAGTGCTGTAATGACGGTGACGCGGGGTAGTGCTGTAATGACGGTGACGCGGGGGAGTGCTGTAATGTAATGGAGTCTGGATAGTAGGGAAATGGCTGAGAACCTAAACAGTTACATTCAACTTATCTTCATGGGTGAAGATATAAAGTATCTGTTGGAAATAATAGGCACCCATTGAAGTTGCAAAATGGAGGAAATTGAAGTAATTGGTGTTAGTAAAGAGCTTGAACTCAAAGTTCCCTGATTGAAAATTTCCTGGACCGGATCAGCTTCATCTTAGATTGTTGAAAGAGGTGAATATAGACATTTGGATACATTAGTGGTTATCTGTCAAAATTTCTAACTTCAGGAGAGAATGTTGTGGATTGGAATGGAGAAATGTATGCTTCCAGGTTTTCAAGGGGGAAGAGGGAGCATGGTGAACTACAGACCTGTTGGTTTAATGTCAGTGATTGGGCAAATGTTATAATCCATTATAAAGGGTGTTATCGCCAGAACATTTAATAAAAAATGGTTAAATCAGTCAGAATCAAAGTGGATTTATCAAAGGGAAATCATGTTTGATGAAAGTGACTCGGTTTTTTGAGGATTGTAGCATTGATAAAGGAAAACCATTGTATGTGATATATTTAGATTTTCAAATGGTTTTAGATAAGGTCCCGAACAAGAAATTAGTAAATAACATTGGAGTGCATAAGACTGGAATACAGTTGTATGGATGGAGAATGGTTGACAGACAGAAAGCAGAGTGTAGGAACAAATAGATAACTCTCAGCGTGACAGGCTATTACTACTAAGATACTGCAACGATTAGTACAGGGTTTATACCTGTTCACAATCTAGATCATCAATTTGGTTTTAAGGATCAATTGGGAACTTATTGAAATGTATCATATTATGATATAATAATAATAATAATAATATAATAGATAAGATAGAAGCAAGAAAGTTGTTTCCATTGGCAGGTGAAGCTAGAGCTGTTAGAAAGGCATAGCCTCAAAATAAGAGTGAGCAGATTAATGTCTGAGTTGGAGAGGAATTCCCTGCCCAGTGAAGCAGTTGAGGCGACCTCGTCAAATGTTTTTAATGCAAAGATAGATTTTTGAACAGTAAAAAATTAGGGGTTATGGTCTGCAGGCGGGTAAGTAGGGCTGAGTCCACAAAAACATCAGCCATGATCTTATTGAATGGCGGAGCACGTTTGACGAGCCAGATGGCCTACCCCTGCTCCTATTGCTTACGTTCTTCTGTCTCGCCAAACTTTCTGAAAAGACCAGACCGGTGGGAGCTACATTGTGAGGAAGGTACAAGGAGGCTCCAAGAGGACTTATAAGCTGAGTGAATGGGTCAGAAAATAGCAAAGTATAAAGTGAATTAAGTGTGCTTTTATTAATATTGGTGGTGTCAAGAGAATGCGGTAATGATGGCAGGAGTGTGGTAATGACAGTGGCGCTGCGAGAGTGCGGTAATAATAGTAATGTGTAGGAATTTATTTTGGATGTCTCACCACTCACCCGGATCAAAGTTCTTTCCCTATTACAGCAGCTATGGATCTTGGAGTGGGCTTGTCTAATGTCAATTGTCAGAAACTGTGGGATGAATTTAATAATGTTCTCACTCTAAAAGTAAGCCTGAAGTGACACGCAACGTGTCACCATATTCTTTGTTTCTTTTGCATTGCATCACCTTCCAGTTTTACTACCCCATTAACCCATGGGAGCTGGATCCACTATCATGGACCTACAGCCAATATGGAGACGTGGTGTGTTAATATCGTATGGACAGCGCCGTTGGGAGCAAGTTGACAGAAAATAAAAGCTCGAGTGGAACTCAGCGGTTTTTCTAAGAGCCGTGACCACACACATTTACTTGTTCCTCCTGCAGCTAACTCTGAAGAATACAGATGTTGGAATCTGTGCATGTCAGTAGGATTGGTTTCTGATGACAACATGCGTTTTATTAATAATTCTGTTAAGCAGTATGTGTTCAGTACACTGAAGTCAGTGAAGAAAAGGTCATGCTGGGTCTGAAGGATGCAAACAAAAAAGAAATGAATGAAAATAGGACTTGGCAAGTTGCCAGGGTAGCATGGCCTATTTCTGTAAAAGTGAAAATTGCTTGGAGTAGGAGCTGGCTGGAGACTGTCGACAGCAGCACCTTGTAATTTTGCTCAAAGTGCCCTTAATTCCCTTTTGAATTGTTTTAAGCTGTTTGCCAGATGAACCACTGTATTGGGTTTGAATCTGGAGAAAGGATAAATGACAAAGGAAGCCAGAGGAGAACAGGCATCTCCTTCCCTTTGCAAAGAGGTGAAAGATGTCAGTGTGTTTGGAAAAGAGTGGGACACGAGGAAGAATGTGTTTGTAGATAGAAGAGGGCAAGAGTGTCAATGAAATGTTAGCCATAGAAATGCAGATCTCTTTAAATATAAAGCAGAGCAGCTTGAGTGTTGGTTGAGAACAGTGATGCTCTTTGGACTTTGTATGTGAGTGAGATCCAGCCCCAGAAGGGAGTAGGCCTCTGAGCAGGGAAAGGTGGAAACGAATGTGTGCGCTAAACTATAAGTTTACAACAAAACCCCTGCAAATCTCTGAAATTCTTTTCCTACCGAGTTCAACATGTGGATCTCGGTCTATTAAACATCAAGTACTTTTGAGTTGGTAAATGTGCATCTGAGAAAGGAAGGGCTGAGAGAAACTGTGGAAAGGGGGCAAATTAGAAGTGATAAATGGTTGTGTCAGGAAAAAGGTGATATGTAGTTATAGATGTCTAATCCTCTCAAGAGAGAAGGGCAACATGTGTATGGGAAAAGGAGGACTATTAATGAGAAAAGGAGCGAATGAGATCATGTCAGTGGATGGAGGTTGATCAGGTAATGATATGAGGGAAAGAGCTTATATCAAGTATTAATGACTTTTGCCAATGCAGCATCTCATGGGCACAGTGTGAGTTCACCAGAGCCTTGGACTGAATAGCAGTCCCAATGGTTGAGGATTAAAATGACATTTGTAAGGATCTCTAAGTGGGGATGTGGAAGGACTGGAAGGGAGTACCAATGTAGAAGATCCTTCCTCAGATACAAACCCCAGAGAAGATATTCTGCAGAGGTAAGGTTGAGGCAAGTCCACATTGGTTCCATAGCCAAGAGAGCAGATTGTGGAGACAGCCTGAATTTCCCTTGCAGACTCCATTTCTGTTGTGTGTGTCTGAAGCTGACAAACTCTCTGGGGTGAGGACAGTGTGTGGAATCCACTGATGCTTGGTGAGAGCTCACAAAAAGGGAGATACATGAAGAGCTGTGACAGATTGTTGGGTAAAGAGAACCAGGCATGGCCAATTTCATGATTTGGTGCATGACCTGCTTTACCAGGTAAGGAATGTGCCAGCCAACTATTGACATAACATCCCATTCACACACTGTGTAAACATGCTCGCCATCAATGTCCAGGACACTGTGCAGCACCTCCCACAAGCCTAGTCCTTCTGTGAACTGTCATTCCATTTCCTGGAGGACAATCTTACATGAGTGGATATCAAATTTGAGTTTGTCACGTTTGTGAAACCCAGAGGTTCAATGCTGGTCAAATAGAGTCCAGGTGTGTACTTTTCACGTCGGAGTTTTAATCTACTCAGATTTTGCAAACTCCAATAACGCCGATAGCTTCCTTTTCAGATATTTTCCAAATCACCCTGTCTAGGTATGTTATCATAGATCTCTGGAGTAGAACCTTAAGCCAAGGTCTCCTGGCTCAGAGGAACGGACAGTATCACTGTACCACAAGATGCACTAATCTTCTCACATCCCCTCCCCCATCCCCATTATGTATTCCCAATCAAATGCTCACCCAACTATTCTTCAATTAAGAAATAATCCTCCCCCTAGCTCCATTTGGTTTCCAGTATCCCTGTCAGACCTGCGTGGATTATAACAAGTGTACAGTGACATTGCTTAGTGCTTTGGTCAGACCATGTCTTGAAAATTGAGCTTAGTTCTGATGATCAAAACAGAAGCAACAACCCAGATCTTGACAATGTCGTGAAGAAGAACAGAAAGTCTTATTTCTCATGGCAAAGGGTGGAATAATGAGGAAATATTTCAAAAAATCCAACTTTTCAGCTTTGAAGATGTCAGAGGAGTCCTTTTGGAAATATCAGGTATTCAGGAGATTGGAAATACGTAACTGGAAGGACTGATTCGAGTTAAACAACAAGGACAGAACAAGGAAAGGTAAAGGACATATTAGAATGGGTGTCCCAAAGCATTTCTTCATACAGAGTGATTAATAATTAAATGGTCTCAAATTGACTGGTTAAGGTTAATATTAATGCAAAAAGCAGTGGGGTGTGGGACTGTAGGTTTCCATATGCTCCTGGAAGAGAGTTAATTGGTTCCCTGATTGTGTCGTCATTCGGTTTCAAGAAACACCCATATGACCTGGAAGTCACCATGTGGTAGAATAGTAAAACAGCAAAGGGTAAATAAAAGGCTAATTGTATTGTTGTCTGTGTTTTCTATTTGGCAGTTTAAAAATTTAGAGCATCCTGAGAATTCGGACAAAAGGGGAAAAACAAGATAATCTCTGAATGGAATGGTTTTTTTGCTTGGCAGTTTTAGATCGAAGCTTGATGCTGATGGATGACCAGAAGAATAGAGCAGAGACTATGTGATGTAGCTGGAAAGAACAAATGGTGGGAAAAATGAAAGATGAGGAAATGTGAATTGGACCTTGTGGTAGCTCCAACGCTCCTTGAGATCACCAGTTTAAAGGTTTCAAGAAGGGAGTCTTTAAAGGTTTTGTAACACCAGACTGTCATGCTTTGAGAGAGACAGGGTTTTCAGATGTGTGCTGTGTTGTTAGTAACTGACTTCTTATGGAATAAAGATGCAGTCAAATGCATCTTGAGAGCTGAGATTTTGGATGATAAATGAGAGATCCTATGAAATGAAGAATGAGTTAGAAAGAGTGTGAATTGCATGTGGCGCCACATTTGTGTGAGATGTAATGCACACAATTTGTAATATAAAAAAATTCACCCACAATCTTTTGACAGTATCTTCCAAACCGACAACCATTTCCAGCTAGATCGACAAGGGCAGCAGGTACATGGGAACACCGCTAACTGCAAGTGCCCCTCCAAGCCATTCATCATCCTGATTCGGAACTATATCGCTGTTTCTTCACTTGCTGGTTCAAAATCCTGGAATTCCCTCCCTTAAGGGCATTGTGGGTCATCCCACAGCAGGTGGACTGCATCAGTTCAAGAAGGCAGCTCACCAGCACCTTCTCAAGGACAATTAGGGACGGGCAATAAATGCTAACCAGCCAGTGACACTCTTATGAATAGAAAAAAATATTCTGCACCTGTTAGTTAATGTGCAAATAATGTTCAGTTTAATTGGTTTGTTATAGTAACAGTTTTCAAAAGTGATATCGTGATATATCAGTTTTCTTTCTAATAGTTCAGTAGGGAGTGCTTTGTTTTAAAAGCTGTCAGTCTCCTCAGGAGTTATAAGCACACTCAGAAAATACCCTTCCAAACCTTCCCTTTGTTCTATTTGACGGGTTAAGGAATGTCGAGTATGAACATAATTGGAGGAGGAAAGTAGATTTTCTCAGTACATGATGGAAAATGAGAAGAATGGTGAGAATTAAGTCTGGATGGCAACACTAATGTTCTTAATTTACACGGTGCCACTGAGCTCCCATTACCAGATGCTGCAGTAACAATTTGCTTTTATATAATATCTATGACAAAATGAACAGTCCTAAGGCATTCCGCAGGACATAATCAGACCAGAAGTAACACTGGGCCAAAGAAGGAGTTGTTCGGATAGATAGATTAAAAAATCGGCCAAAGAGTCAGGTCTTTTAAAGGTGGAAAGAGGAGTACAGAATGGAGAGGTTGGGTAGGGAATTCTGCAGCTTTAATGCCTAGATGGCTGAAAGAAAGGCCATGATTGGTGGGGTAAAGGATGTAGAGGGTTCAGAATTGGGAAAGCTTTTGGGTTCTCACTGGCTTGTAGGGAACGGAGGAGGTGACAGAGACAGGAGAGGTGAGACCATGGAAGGATTTCCAACCAAACTAGGAGACAATGCAGGTCAGTGAGCACAGGAACAATAGATTTGTGAGTCATGGTGCAATGTAGAATATGGTCTTCAGGGTATTGGAATAACTCTTGGAGAGGTGGGAGATCATGGGAACATCTGAAGGTAACATGAATGTGGATGAGGATTTAAGCAGCAGTTGAGCCGAGACATTAGTGGAGCTGAACAATATTTGTGCAAACTGTACGTTTTGCGGTGTTTTACCTGTTGATCTAGTAAGCTGAGATACCTCTTCCTGTTTTGTATTCCAGCACCTGCAGAGTTTGTACAGTACCCACAGTCCATATCCAGGCCAGTTGGAACCACAGCCATTTTCAACTGCCTGGCTCAGGGAGAGCCAATCCCACAACTTACTTGGCTGAAAAACGGGGAAATCCTCGCCCCCAGCGGACACATCAAACTGAAAAACAACAACAAGTGAGTGCCAGCCGAAAGCAGTATGCCATTCACAACCTGTTACTTAAAGATTGATTTCAGGAATGCCCCTTATTCTGTAGCTATGCCCCCTTGTTTGTTTTAATTGCCCACTATTAGAAACATCTCCTCAATATCTACCCTGGAAAGCTCCTTCAGAATCTGGCGTGTTTTAATAAAATCATTCTTCTCAACTCTAATGAATGAAGGTCAAACCTGTTCTAACATTCTTGATAAATCAACCCCTCCATCCCAGGAATATGTCCAATGAATCTCTTTTGAGCGATCTCCAATGTCACATATCTTTTTAAATACAGGGACTAACACTGTACAGAGTACTCCAGGTGCAGCCTGACCAACACACTGTAAAATTCTAACAAAACTTACCTCCTCTTCAAACTTCAATCCCCCAGCAATAAAGATGAAAATTCCATTTGCCTTTTTAGTTACTTGCTGCACCTCTGCAACTTAACATCTTGTGTTCATGCAAAAGAACATTCCAATTCCTGTTTTGCACTAGATACTTGATCCTCAAAACCTATTTTTTCCGTCTATTATTTTTACACCCTGACTATATGTCTTAAACCATTTATTATTCTTAATCACCAAAATATTTAACCTGCTTGATGTAATTTTAAATGTTATTCTTATTGTTATTCTTCAAAACAAGTATGTTTTCTCAGTTACAATTCAATCCACAAGGGACTGATTTTAGTATTCAGGGTAAAAGCATTGTTGGTGCTGATTGTGTTTCCACACCCACTGTCCGTAAATTAAGACGATTAAAGCACCTAATCAGAAGAGCAGGCTAAACAAGATAGCAGCTGAGTGAATGGGTCACAGGGACATTGCAGCTAATTGTTGGACTACTTTGATTAGTTCTGTCATCGGTACCTCCTGTGCTCTGGTAAATCAGGGTGATTCCAGGTCAAGATGGAGTTGGCAGTTTTGTTGGTTTTTAATTTGTATAGTTTTACCCACAATCCCTTCTCCTAAAGACTAGGGGAGGCCAAGAGGTCCAGTACTCCCCAGGGTTAAGAGATATTTCACTAATCTGAAAGGTTCACAGTCCCTTCGATCTCTGTCACATGTGCGTGCATTTTGTAAGTCATGCAACGAACACTATTTAATTCTGGAAAGATATCCTTCTCCCAATCCTGCTATTCGAAGCAGGATTCTCTGGATTTTCTTCCGACTGATATTGGAAGGTGGGATGGAGGGGGTAAAGTATGGGAAGTCATTCCCGAATCATCTGCAAGGTAAACGCCAACTCTTGACTGTTTCTCTGATTCTGTTGCAATCAATCAATTGATTGATTTATTTTCTGTTCCAATGATGTGTACTTTGACAGTGCCTGATGGGGAAACTCTCCTGTGGGATTCGAGGCCAGTCTTCCCAACTCAAGCTAAAGCCCCTTCATTTAAAGTCCCCAATTTTATTTTGTTTTCCAGTCCCAGAGCAATGCCTTTTGAGTTTGAATCCCTCTTGCTTCTAGTGTCTCAGCCCTCCGTGCTGTGGTTCTTTTGTCTGGGGAAAGACATATCACTGGCCTGGCCCTACGACCTTCTGATAATCAGTCATGCTGATTGCCTTGTGTGCAAGCTAAGAGCCTTTGAATGTTTTTCTTTCAATAGATTGGAACCTCTTGTATATGAATATATATGTATCTCTCACTTTGGTGTGAATGTGTGCTGGCACTAGCCCTGCATTGACTTTCCCTCGGCAGCTGTCGGTCCATTTTATTGGACACAAACCCTTCACAGGCATTTGATGTAAATTACAGGAAACAGTCAGACACTCTCTATCCTTGCTACATTTCCCAGTGAGGTGCAAATGGCACTGAGCCTTAATGAGAATTTAAAAGGAAGCAATTCTAAATGTAGTGGCTATTTCAGCTCGGCATTCTTATTCCAAAGGATGATAAATGCTATAGCTGTCAAGAGTTTTCTCTCAATATCTAGCGTTGAATCGATTAAACCAACACTGAGTACAATGTCCTAGAAATGTGATGGGTTTAGGTACAGCGTGTGCAGCTGCGTGTTTAGTTTGATGGCAGGTCCTGCAGGCACTTACTAATTCTGGAAGTTCACCAGCTGCCATACTGGGCAAGTTAAAAACAAAAGCCCCCCAGGACAGTGGGCCTGAAACATTCAGGGGGCCTAGAGCCTGGTAGGAACATCAGAAACAGAGGCAAGGACAGACCACTCCATGCCTTGAGCCTTCTCTGACATTCAACAGCTGATCTTCTACCTCAAGGGCATTTTCCAGCCCTATCCCCGTATGATATCTTTCATACCTGGACATCTACCCACCCATCACACCATAAGATATAGGAGCAGAAATTAGGCCATTCAGCCTATTGAGTCTGCTCTGCCATTCAATCGTGGTTTATACATTTCCCAACCCCATTCTCCCACTTTTTCCTCATAAAACGTGATCCCCTTGACAATCAAGAACCTGTCTATCTCAGTCTTAAATATACTCAATGACCTGGCCTCCACAGCCTTCTGTGGCAATGAATTCCATAGATTCACCTCTCTCTCTGGCTGAAGACGTCCTTCCTTATCTCCAGTCTAAAACGTCTTCTCTTTATTCTAAGGCTGTGCACCCGGGTCTCTCCTACCAATGGAAACATCTTCCTAACATCCACTCTGTCCAGGCCATTCAGTATTCTGTATGTTTCAATTAGATCCTCCTCATCCTTCTAAACTCCATTAAGTATAGACCCAGAGTCCTCAAACGTTCCTCATTTGTTAAGCTTTTCATTCCTGGTGACGTTCTCATGAACCTCCTCTGAACACGGTCCAAGGTCAGTGCATCCTTCCTGAGATATGGTGCACAAAATTGTGCACAATACTCCAAATGTGGTCTGACCAGAGCCTTATGGAGCCACGGAAATACATCCCTGCTTTTATATTCAAGTCCTCTCAAAATAAGTGTCCTCATTGCATTTGCTTCCCTAACTACTGGCTCAACCTACAAGTTTACCTTCAGAGAATCCTGGACTAGAACTCCCAAGTCTCTTTGCACTTCAGACTTCTGAATTTTCTGCCCATTTAGAAAATAGTCCATGCCTCTATTCTTTCTACCAAAGTGCATGACCTCACACATTCTGACATGGTACTCCATCTGCCACCTCTTTCCCCACTCTCCTCACCTGTGCAAATCCTTCTGCAGCCTCCCCGCCTCTTCAATGTTCCCTGTCTCTCTACCTATCTTTATATCATCTGCAAACTTAGCCACAATACCCTCACTTCCTTCATCTAGATTGTTAATGTGTAAAGTGAAAAGTTGTGGCCGCAACACTCAGCCTTGTGGAACACCACTTGTCGCCGGCTGCCATCCTGAGAAGGACCTTTTTATCCCCACTCTCTGCTTTCTGCCAGACAGCCAAGCTTCTATCAATGCTAGCACCTTGCCTCTAACATCATGGGCCCTTATACTACTCAGTAACCCCCTTTGTGGCACCTTGTATGATGGATGTACTTGAGGAATAAACCACTGGAGTAGAGAATTCTAAAGATTCACTAGCCATGAAGATTCAGTGAAGAAGTTCTTTCTCTTCTCAATCTTAAATGGCCTCCCACTTATTCTACAAGCATACAAACAAGGTACAAGTGTAAGCCATTCGGCCCTTGGGCCCATCATTCACTAGGCTCTCTTTTAAGTCCAACTCTACATTTCTGCATCCCTTCAATAACCTTTTATCTCCTTGGTAATGAAGAGTCTATCTATATCTTACCATAAACATTGTGAGAGTGTGTCTCTCTTATTTTAGAACCCACTCGAGCTCCCAGCAGTGGAAGGATGCTTCCTGCATCAAGATTGTTGAGCCTCTGTAAGGGTTTTGTGTATTTTAAGCTTACAGAAACTCCCTTGCTGAAATTCAGCTGCCCTGAGTGAAGCTGCCCTGAAGAAAAAGCACACAACCCCTCAGCTCAATACCTTGCCACCAGCGTGCTGTGACCCCACGGTAAACCCCCCCCACCTCCCCAACAAATCATGAAGTCTGATAAAAGGAAAGGAATTCTTTTTACGTTTTTACATCACAGGATGGTTCAAGAGCTGTGTCTCACCCATAGATAGGCCTCCCCAGTGAAGAGAGGAAATGGCTGTCTTCAGATGGAAAGTAGTGAGCTGATTCACTGATTCAATATCTAACCCAGGAGCGGGGAGGGAGGACACTGACAATGGACGTTAAAGGAGTCTCTTTGATCTCTTGTCTCACTGGAGTTTATTAATCCCATCAGGATGAAGCTTTCAATGGGAAACTCCCGGAGCTCCAGGAAGCCTCTGCATACAGGCAGACCTTTCTATTTCAAAGTAAAATGCCTTTCATTTGAATGTGGATGCCCTGATTGAAGTGTGCAGTGACGAACACGTGTCCACTCCACACAATGAAATGTTCACGTCTATTAAGTTTGTTGGGAGAGGGGCCTACACATACCTTTCATATTATAGGCTAGCACGGAAGCTTCTCAATTGTAAACTGAAGTGATCTGACAAGAGCTTTCATTAATATTCTTAGAGTTGTTTTACAATCAATGTCTGGTGTGTGTTATTTGGATTTAAGATTAATTTTACAAGTGACACAATTGAGTTTGGATTTTCGTTTATAAAGTAATGCAGATTTCTGTTGAATTCAGGATCCAGTTCTGTCAGCAATTGTTAAGTATCTGGGGAGGGATTTTCTTTTCGGTAGCTGTTTGCCTTAGATGTGGTACTTTTAATTTCTGCTCTCTTAATGTAAAACAAAATCACCATTGATGTCAGATAAAAGAATTTTGGATGTTTCTGAGACACTGACCCCCCCCCCCCCCCCCTTTGGATTACCACAGCTGGGTCTCCCATTCTACTGATGGTACTTTAGTGGAAGATTCACATGTGAACAGGAATTGGTGGCATTATAGTGTTCCAGCATGATAATCTTCCCACTTTCACAGAGGCAGACAGTGGCATTTACTGTTCCGAGATCCTCCTTTTCCCAAGGCTGACAATATCAAATAGACCTCACATTTTGTCTCTTACTCAGCTGTAGTTGTCATTGGTGCAGTACAGGCCAGCTCGTATGACTCCTGTTCACCAAATCACAGAACAAATTGTGTTTTCAGTGGGAAGGTGGAAGAAGAAAATCCAACGGGTAGCAGTTACAGCGGTACACTTGGCTTCAGGATGTCAGAGAGAGACATTAGCCATAGTTCCACCTCCCAGGCATTAGCTAGTATTCCCTATTAGGAAGTGTGCTTTTGTTGGCATCAGAGAAGGAAGAACCGTGCTTGAGTTTTGTACTCTCTGGAGTCCGCCATTACATTGTCACCTCAAAGGATGTGAGTGAAGTATCTGTTAGTTGCCCACACCCATGGAACAATACTCTAGTCTGTGCCAGTGCTTCCACTCCAGTGAAAAATACTGGCAAAGAGGATATTGAACAGTGAGACACCATTCTAATAATCCTGATTAAAAGTCGCAGTCAAAACTGTGGGCTCAATCAGTTAGATCTGTCTCCTGACAGTTCAGCTGCACACTCATAGTCTTCTCCAAAAGTAAGTTCTGCAAAGCACTTTAACTTTTCAGATAACACCCATTTGCAGAGTTTGGCCTCAGCATAAACACCTGGAGTGCACCTTATTTATTTACCAAGATGAGGGTCTATGTCAGAGTCAGAATACTCTGCTAAAGATTGCTTTAAATAAAGCTGCACTTATTGTCTGTTATAAATCACAGATTAACCCAACCCATTAGCTTCCAGAAATAAACCAGTCTGTAAATGCGGTAAAGGGCTCTCACTATTCCATCAGTTCTTGCAGTGTTGTGTGGGGAGTTCTTCCTGGACAACGGAAATGGCACTCACAATTTACTGAGCATTGTGGAATCTCACAGGCTCCTGAATCGGACAGGCTCTGACTCGCAACACATACTGAAGTATATTAAGAATATTCTCACATGCTTGGTGCTTGTGAAATATCTCAGTTTGGCTGTCAAAGCCCTCAGCCACTCTCTCAAACTGTCCCCTTCCGCCCAGTGAAAAATGATTCATGATGTTTGACCTCGATTGGTATCTGAAGAAATCTTGATGAGGAATGTAGGTATTCATTGCTGGCTACTTCAAGTTTGAATCTCTCCAGTTTATTGCCTCACCCATAGCCCAAACCAAAAGATATTTGATAAGGTAAAGTCAGTTCTGCGAGAATGCATGTTTCTTAGGTGCGAATTGGCTTTAATGCGATTGAAGAATTTAGTCCGTTATTTGTAGAATACAAACTTTTCTTGCCTGTGTTGGCTATAATACGATTCCGGCTCCAGTAGTTTAAATGCAATGGCTAATGTTCGCTTTTCTTATAATGCGAGATTGCATGAGAACAGAGCTTTCGCGTTATATTAGAACAGACTGTGCTGCACATGTTGCTGGTTAATCAGGTACGAGTGAATGGTGTTGGAGATAGTCTGTTAGCATTGATAGAGGATTGTGGTATACTGGTCGTGTCCCTACCTCTGGCATCCAGAGTTCAGTGGGTAAGTCAAATGGAATGTTGGTCTTTATTTCAAAGGGATTGGAGTATTAACAATAGGGAAGTATGGCTAAAACCTGGCATTACCTCGATGATTATGAACAGTTTAGGTCCCCTTATTTAAGGAAAGATGTGCTGACGTGGAGGCAGTCCAGAGAATGTTCACTCAGTTGATCCTGGTTATAGAGGAATTGCTTTATGAGGTTGTGTATGATGGACTTGCACTTGTTGGAGTTGAGAAGAATGAGAGGTGACCTTATTGAAGCATTAAGAAAGATTCTTAGAGAGCTTCACTGGGTAGATGTGCAGAGGCTGTATCCCCTTTTGGAAGAGCCAGACCCCAAAGAGGACATAATCTCAGAGTAAGGGGTCACCAAGTTAAGAATTCCTTGAGTTAAGATGAGGGATTTCTTCTATCAGTGGGTGATAAATCTGTGGAATTCTTTACTGCAGGGGCATGCCAACCACTGAGTCATGAAGAATATTCAAGGCTGAGATAGATTTGTAATCAGTAAGGGAATCTGGGAGCATAGGAAAAAGGCAGGAAAATAGATTTGAGGGTTGTCACTGGAGCACACAAGATGGACTGATTTGCCTACCTCCGCACCTACATCTTAACTATTTAACCAGTTCTAATGCCTCTCCACCACTATCCATCTCTGGGATTCTCCTTATGTGATTCCACTTCCAGTATAGGTTTCTCTCCCAATAATCATCCAATCCCTTGGCCCCTAATCTGGAAACATGGCCTCAATGTTTAAGATGCATTCCAATGAAACTCTTGATATCTCTCCCTGCTCTGTGTTGTATTAGCTGACTGCGCTGATAGTAGGGCCTTCACAGTTGCCTTTAGCAGCCCTACTTTAAATTGGCCAGGATTTCCCCAACAACAATTTGCTTTTCAATGGGGCTGCTAATAAAGATTCCCCTAGCATTGGACGAATAGACTGCAGCATTCAGTCTGAAGGCTCACACAAGATAAATAATTGCACAAGGTTGGTTGGTGCCAATGGAACTGTACATAAAGAATAAACATCTTCAAGAGCAGCAGGGAAAGAATTAAAGGACAAAAGAGGGAAATTGATCAAGGCTCTGTTTTGGTTTGCAGGTTGTATGATGCACTTTGATGTGATTTTCTTTCTTTTCCTAGTACGCTTACAATAAATGGAATTTCTCCGGAAGATGAAGCAATCTATCAATGTATTGCTGAGAATGACGCAGGATCGACCCAGGCCAGTGCACGGTTAACCGTGCTGTGGGCAGAGGGGCTTCCAGGACCCCCCCGGGAAGTGAAAGCTACAGCTCTGTCTGCGACAGCCATTCAGGTGTCCTGGACTGAACCGTCTGAGAATACGCGGGACATTATTGGCTACGTGTTGCACATCAGAAAGACTGCAGGTAGGCGACTGAGTCCCTGCTTTTACATTACCCATTTGATTCAGTTACTCAGTTTATGTAGCAATGCCATGGGGAGGCATAACCAATGCAAAATGTATTGGTATATCCAGCAAATCTTCTGTGCACAATCATTGCAAGACAGTTCATTAATCATTTCTGAATAGTTTCAAAATAAACTTATCACACGCTTTTCCAATTTTCCCAAATGTTGTTTATTTTTCTTGGATGTGGGCATCCCTGGCTAGGCCAGAATTTGTTATCCATCCCAGTTTGTCCTTGGGAAGGTAGTGGTGAGCAGTGTTCCCTCTAATTTTCATAGAATCCCTACAGTGTGGAAACAGGTCATTTGGCCCAACAAATCCACTCCAACTTTCCGAAGGGTATCCTACCCAGACCCCTTCCCCTACCCTGTTACTATGGCTTTCTCCTGATTAATACACCTAGCTTCCCTGAACAACCCCAATTCACCTGACCTGCATATCTTTCGACTGGGGGACGAAACCGGAGCGCCTAGAGGCAACCCACACAGATACAGGGAGAACGTGCAAACTCCACACAGACAGTCACCCAAGGCTGAAATCGAACCAGGTCCCTAGAGCTGTGAGGCTGCAGTGCTAACCACTGGGCCCACCCCACTTTTCTTACTGGCTGAGGCCCATGCATGGCAGCCACATCCGGAACCTGAAGTCAGTGCCCCGGCAGGTGTGCCAACACCAATGGCCGTGCGTGGAACTTTAATGTGGCATGCACACAGCTGCTCAGCTTAAAGACAATGTTGGTGATGATTTGCCTTCTTGAACCACTGCAGTCCACATTGATTTTTATTCATTCCTGGGACAAGGATATTGTTGGCTTGGCCAGCATTTATTCTGGGGACCTGGGTTTGAACGCAGGTCCCCAGAACACTTACCTGGGTCTCTGGATTAATGTCTGCTAAATACCACTAGGCTTTCACCAATCAGAATATCTCAACCATCTATGATTTCTCTAAAATGTCGTGTATCTTAAAAACATCCACAGTACTGTTAGAGTTTCAAGGTTTTAACCAGTGACAGTAAAGCGTTGGTGATAAATTTCCAAATCAGCATGGTTTCTGGCTTAAAGGGGGATCAAGCAGTTGTGGTGTCCCTGTGCAACATCTGTATATTCTGTCCACAGGGAAGGACTCATCCAACTCCTCAGTATCAAAGACTTCTGCATAAAAGTCCTGTCCATTGATATTTTTTAAATCAGTGTCTCTAGGTCCCAATTTATTTGTTTTTGTAACTGACCAAACCTCTGCCTTCAGGTTAAGGTATATTCTGCACTAAGCTGTCTGTGGAGTGCGTAATATAACTAGTAAAATCCTTTGCAACCCTTATTCTTCAGGGTGAACTATACAAACCAAAAGAGTTGTTCTGTTCTGAAATTAGAAACTGCAAAATATTTACAAGTGAGGAAAAGACTCGGTTTGTTTGACCAGACGGGTTAAAGTTTCCCTATCACCAGGCTAGTTCTGGTTTCTCTTCAATATTTAAATCATTTTTAGAATATGTAGCTTGCTTAATTTTTTTCCTTCCGTTATGCATCTACTGCCCACATTACATTTGCTCTGTTGTTGCATTGCACACATGTGTTTGACACATACATTCTGTAGTTTCTAGCACTGCCTCTTGTCACTTCACTTTCCCTTAACAGTGTCCCCCACCAAAACAAAAGTTCTGGTATCATCAGCAGATTTCCCCGTTTGATTGAATTTCTGAACCTGGGTCACTGTGTCAATAAGGAACAGTGGTGAAGTCAATACTGGGTTACCTCTCTCAGTATTTACTCCCTTTTAGATGAAAGCAGTTTGGTTTCCAACACTTCGTGTCATATCTTAATGAGTCCTAAGGTTTACTGCTAGTATTTTCTTTGTAGGATCTTTGCTAAATGTCTGTTTGAAGTTCAGTTATATCATGTCCTAAGGCATTCTGTAGTTCCTATTTCCTAGAACAGGTTGAGAAAGTTGTTAGACTGGATGCTTGCTTGTAAATCTCTTGGATAATTGCTGTCTTTCTACGTTATTGTAGTGCATCTTGATTTGGTGCTATCAGCTATGAGACGTGCCAGACCTTGCCTACCAACAGACTGCGGGTTTTCTGATTATGACATTAAGTTCCAGTCTTATTTCAAAGGCTTTAATTTGTGGAAAGTGGCCCTTTCTCCCCAAATGTTTCAGACCCAACTTAGGCATGACCAATTAACTTGTTGAAGTTGATTGTCTCTTGACTGATTACTGATGTAGAGTAAGGCGCAGAGTTTGCCAGGCTGTGCTTCCTGATCATCTTTGTTGGTTTCGTAGACCCAGTTGAGATGGAGTACCAGGAGGCTGTGAGCAAAACCACCTTACAGCAAGTGGTAACTGATCTGCAGCCATCGACTGGCTACACTTTCTATATAAAGGCTTACACATCACGCGGTGCCAGCAAGCCATCTGAGCCAGCTACCTGCAGCACACGGGGCGAAGGCAAGTAGCACCGAGCGAGAGTATGTGATCATCTCTGAGACACACATTGTAGAACTCGGAATGTTTCACTAACCTTTTGACACAGAAATATTTTATTTTGCATTACTGAGGCATGTCGGAATTGCAGCTATTCAAAGCTGAGGTTAAATCCACAGTAGTTAAATTCAATTTAGGATTGTTCACAAGGAGACCTGAGTGAGCTTATTTTCACTTGCTTCATTAATGTTGCTGCTGATTGAAGTGATGAGGTATTAAATGTTTCCCATTTTCAGGCCAGGCCCTGGAAAACCTGAGGACAGGTTTTTTAAAACTAAGGACAGGCTTGGAATTTGTGGAAAATTGTTGAACTGGAAGCAAGGCTTTGGTGTGGAAGAGAAATGTGATGAAGTATCAAAATTACATTAGAAAATTCCTCAGAGCAAGTTGGAAAACAAACCATGCAATGCAGACCGACTGCCTTATCAATATTATGTAAAAATGCTGCTTCCTTCCAACACTGGGGTCTTTCTCTTGAACCAAAGGGAAAAGATGACCAAGCACTTGGGAATTTGAACATCATCTTAACAATAATTATCATTTTCCAGGATTGAGACACTGGCCTGCTTGTGATTATCTCTGTGATATCTTCCTGATTGCTGTACAGTGACATACAGACTTGGAGATGCATGAGCTGTTTGGTAACGGGCAGGAGTTGGTACCTATTTTTTTTGCAATGCCCACACCACCAAATGCCGCCATGTTTGACAATACCCTGTCTTTTTGATGTTTCAGTTCCAGCAGTACCAGCTCTTTTCATTAAAGTTTTGAACAGTACAGCCATTCAGGCAGCATGGGAATCCAGCGCTAAGCTCGGGCAGCTCGAAGGGTTCAAGTTGTATTATCGCAGGATTCATGGAGCACACTTCATCGGGCCTGTACTCCTTCCGAGCAACGTGACATCATACAACATAACTCAGTTGGGTAAGAGGACTGTTTTGATCATCACCTGTAAAGGGCTAGGCAGGGGTTAATATCAGGAGAATAAAAACCGTCCCTGGGGCTTTGTTGAATCTGTACTTGAATTTAAATTGATTTTGGAGACCTCGGGCAACTGTCTGTGTGGAGTTTGCACATTCTCCCCGCGGGTTTCCTCCGGGTGCTCCAGTTTCCTCTCACAGTTCAAAGATGTGCAGGTCAGATGATTTGGCCATGCTAAATTGCCCATAGAGTTAGGTGGATTAGCCAGGGGTAAATGTAGGGGAATGGGTCTGGGTGGGTTGCTCTTTGGAGGGTCGGTGTGGACTTGTTGGGCCAAAGGGCCTGTTTCCACACTGTAGGTAATCTAATCTTCCCAACTGAAGACATCCATGTAATTTGAGTCACGCTGGGCTCCAGACAGGCCGGAATGGAGCACAGATTGGCGAAGTGATGTTAGCGTTGTCAGTGTGCCCTCAAGCCCACAGTGTCCTTTGAATTTATCTTTGAATTTGGCTTTCCATCTTGGAGTGTGGGTTTAATAAATGTATTCAACAGATAACATCAGGAGTGGTTCTAGAGTGACCTTCCAAAAATAATAACTTGATGAGATGACCTCTATCTATCTCTCTCTTTCCTACATTGTAGCCGTCCTTTTTTTTTGAAAGTGCATTTGTAAAACCAATTTTTCTTTTGTACAAGATCCAATGATTGCCTATGAAGTGAAGCTTCTCGCATTTAATCGTCATGGAGATGGGAATTCCACAGTCCGCTTTGTGGCTCTGCAAGGTGCTGCTGAAAGATCTGGGGGTGAGTACACCAGGCCCTGAATAAATCGGACATGAACTTGAAAGCATTGCATTGGGGAAGGATCTGCTGAGGCTATAGCTGGGGCAAGTCAGCAACCAAATGTTTCTCAAGGAGTAAAATTTACTGAAACATCAGATTGGTCAGCACTGACTGTGTGGACTTTGTTCCAGCTGATGTAGTCACATTTAGTAGCACCGGTGAATGTTTAGGAGTCTATGGCACTACTTGTGTAAGGTCAGAACCTATATCCTGGCTGGCACCTCTTTCTGTATCATCTAATGGACCTTGACCTTATTTCTGTTTATGGCTTACGTGATTGACAGCATACAAAAGAAAGTGACACAATTTCATGTCATTCATTGAGTTAAAGCAGTGAATCTAAAAGTGTTGCCTGTCCAACGCTATGGCTAAGCCAAGCTTAAGAACAGGCCAAGCCCTTATCCTGACTAATTATGTGGGGTCCTGCAACCAGACTGGCTTCCACTTATGCAGCACAAGTCCTCAATGACAATGTAGTTTTATAAGCCAGATTCAAAGGGCTAGTGACCATCTGCTGAGTCCAGTGTTCCTATGTTACAAGTGCTTTGTTTCACTGTTAGACCCGACAACTATCAGATGAAATTTCTAATATTCAGGGGCTGAAAACATCAAAGAGGAACCAGCTGAACAGAATGCAACATTGAGACTGAAGCGCTCCATTTAGGATGCAGACATCACCTCATTGGTGTCTCATTAAAATTAGCAACACACTTCCCATCAGATCTTGTTTCATGGGATGTGGGTGACACTGTGCGAAGTTCACCATTGGTTGACCACCTCTAAATACATTCGATTGAATGGCTTCTTAGGTAATTGAAGCAGGCAATTAAGAGTCAGAGATGTTGTTGTGGATCTGGAGTCACATGACAGTCAGACCAGAGAAGGTTGGCAGATTCCACCCCCCCAACTTCAGGATACAGTGATGCAGAGGGATCTGGGTGTCCTCGTGCATAAATTGCAGAAACCTAATTTGCATGTACAGCAGGTAATAAGGAATTTTGGTATTTATTGCAAAAGGAAAACAATATAAAAGTGGGAAAGTGTTGCTGCAGCTGTACAAGGCTTTAGTGAGACCACACCTGGAGTATTATGTACAATTTTGGTCCCCTTACTGAGGAGGGATGTAGTTGCATTGGAGGCAATACAGAGGAGATTCATGAGATTGATTTCAGAAAATACGGGTTTAACTAATGAAGAGAGATTGAGCAGTTTTGGTCTGTGCTCTCTGGAGTTTAGAAAAATGAGGAGATGAGGAGAAATTGTTTCTCTTAATGGGTGGTGAATCTGTGGAATTCACTACACTAGGATGTGGTGGATGCTGGGACATTGAGTAAATTTAAAGAGGAGATAGATTTTTAATCATAATGGGTTGAAGGTTTCGGAGAGTGGGCGGGAAAGTAGAGTTGAGGCTAAGATGAGGTCAGTTGTGGTCACATTAAATGGCAGAGTAGGCTTGAGTGGCTTCTCCTGCCCGAGTTCTTATGTTCTAAGAAGGCAATGTAGCCTCTCAAAATAGGGTTGAAGAAAAGTGAAAAGAAGGATTAGAGGGCACATAGCTCAGATTTTGTGCATCTGTAAATTGTTGGAAGAAGGAAAGACTCAGCAAGGTGAAATGTTTCTGAAAATGTTACAAGGCTGAGTCTTGATGTTACTGAGCCAAAAGAGCATGTGATATGGCATTTAAGACAGATGACAGAGAAAAGGATGAGAGGGGCAATGACCATAACAATATTAACAAAATCGAGATGAAGGCTGCATTATGGAGAAGGGTTGGAAGCCACAGATGAGGAAAGAATTGTCACATCAGGATAATGAGCTGCTGCTTGTGTCTTGTCCAGGAGAGCACAGGAGCTGAGCACTCATGCAAGACAGGAAGGCTCCTCATATCATTAATGAAAGGCCTTTTGTGTTACAGTTCTGAACACTCCTTGTGACTGTCTGAAAGAGGAACACAGCAGCAAAACATCGACAACTGGCATCATCATTGGAACCCACATCGGTGTCACCTGCATTATCTTCTGTGTTCTATTCCTGGTTTTTGGATATCGTGGGAGGTATGTGCTGCAAAGAATGTTCTGAGAGAGTAGCCTCCTGTGGTCCTTGTACCATTGAAGGTGTAAATGTTGAAGCATACTAATGAAACAGAGATTGTATTGAGCACTGGCAAGCTGATGTGTATGTATGTGTTTGCGGACGAATGTGCAACAGTATGTGCGTTGTGTGCTTGTGTGCATAAACCAGCCATAATTCATGATGCAAATGATCATGCATGGAAGTCTTAACATTAACAGCCAAATGTGCAGCATTCCTTTTTGTTATGTACATACTACAAGACAACTTTGATTATCCGAATGACACGGGCGGGGAGCATTTTGTTTGGACAATTGAATGTTTGGATAACACAGTTTACCCAAGCATTGGGACCTTGAGATCTTGTTCAGATAATCCGAAATTTGAATAATTGAGGTTATACTGTACATACTTACGGGAGTTTTGATATAAATGATCTGTGTAGTACCAGATATGAGTGAATGGTTTTGCTTTTATCAAGAACTCTACTGAATCCATATTTTCATGAATTAAGAGCTAAACCTGCCCTCTGGGACTTGTGTTTTCTAGGTTGCTAATGTGTAAAAATGTTGAGGAGCGTCTGGCCACCCCTCAGGCTCCATCCAGGGCCCAAAGAAATTCACAAGGGCTGGTTCTGAATGGTGGACCGCAGAGAGGTCGGGAGGAGTTCGCTGCCAACAGGAAGATGGCTGACATTAATGAACTGGAGCGACTGTTCCCTGCGCCAGGTCCTAGTGACCACCTCCACAAGGGAAATCAGGTAAGACCTCCTCACAAGGATCAACTCCAAGACATTCAATGTTACCGTGTAACACTCATGGGGTTTTGATGGATATATGAGATTAAGACTCTGAAT
The DNA here is from genome assembly GCF_004010195.1 of Chiloscyllium plagiosum. NCBI lineage: Eukaryota > Metazoa > Chordata > Chondrichthyes > Orectolobiformes > Hemiscylliidae > Chiloscyllium > Chiloscyllium plagiosum. The sequence goes on along the minus strand of NC_057745.1, from coordinate 12,370,059 downwards.
GTCCTGATCACCAACATGAGAATGTAGGGGAGGAAGTTTGTACAAATCCCAGAAACATTACTTTCTTCCAGCTCGTTGCTGCTGTTCTGCTGTGCTGTCCTAGTGATCTAATGGGAGGTGGGCTTCAGATTGTCATGGGTTCTTCCTCCTATTAATAAAAACTGACTCACCACTCATGACTTTGGGACTAGTCAGTTTGTGAACATGTGGATGGGGCCGACCATCTACGCAGATGTCCATGAGGTGCCCAGTTGCCACAGATGACTGCTCGCAGTATGTGAATGTCTTGGACCTTCCTGGAGGGTCAGTTAGGAGTAGATTTGAGCTGTACCCAGTATCTTTAGCCCTTGCCTTGGCAATGTCTTCAAATGGAGCTGTCTTACTGTGGAACTGGAAAGGTCTGTAATGATGCATGTTTCCATGTTCAAATATGGACTGGCTGTAACTCAATAAAGTGCCCCTTTATGTGCATCTGGCCTCAGTAACTCCTCTGAATTAACACCAGATGCCACCATGGAACAAAATTAAAGACGTTTGCGCTATTTCAACAACTTGGTATGAACTGTCCAGTGGATTTTTATCAACTTCAGTAAATCCTTTCACCACAAGATAAATGACAATCATACGAGAAATGTGCTAACCCCACAACATTTGGAGATTATATAATGGAATATAGGCCACTTGGACAGATGTGCAGTTCCTGAGTTTTAGGCTTGATTTCCTTCAGGTTCATCTGTGTTTATCGGTCTCACTTTGGAGATTAAACATGTGGAGGAGTGTCCATGGTGGTACAGATTCACTGTGTCCCTGACTATACTCTCACTATTTAAAATAAACTTAAGCAATAATCTGCCTTGCCGTGGAATTAATTTGGCTCCCTGAAACTTAGGCATACTCAAGGTATACAGATTGTGTAATAAATCAAGACAGCAGGAAAGTACACAATCATGGAAAAAACATAAAATAAACCATGTTCTGAGTTCCTTACTGCACGGTAAAGCTCAGTCCGTAAACATTTTTCCTCTCTGTATTCAAGGCAAAGGTTATTGGTGAATTAGGAGTGGGGCATTAAGCTTTTCAATAATTATGTCACTAAGTAACTTCCAGTAATGTCTTGGCATAATGTTATGTTTTCTTGTTTTTCTCTCTTTGTTCCCAACAGTCTAATAATGTCTCCCCCATTACTGAAGAACAGCCCAGTTTGATCTGCCAGAACTCTGTGTTCCCGCTGGATGAGTTTGTTGTGACTCAAGAACAGCACACTACCTTTGAAACCTCTGTTGTTCAATGTTGCTTAGACCACCCTGAACTAAACGTTAATCAGCTCAGCTTCACAGGAGCAAAAGACAGTAGTTCAGTCACCGCAGAGTGAAACTTTGAGGGAACCCAAGTCTCATTGCCTCCCTGTAGGCTTGTGACTGGAACTCATGTTGATATTCATCGTTTTCCTGTCAACTGGCATCTACACTAGGCCTGTCAGTCTCAGGTCAGCTCATGCATTATGGATTTGGTGGAAATGAAGTCTGTTTGTATCCTCAACAAACTCAGGCATGTTGTAATGAAGGTACTTCAACTGGTGTAGTTTATCTATGAAACTTATCTAATGAGGATGCATTTCAGGCCCTCACTTCGGATTTTCACCATTTACAAACACATATCATCATGTTGTTGGCTGGCTGCATGTTAGTCTTGCCTTCTAACCATTTCTTTGATGTAAACAGCTATCAGCATCAGTTTAGTAAGATCCCAGCGGCTCTCTATGCAGGGATTCGATGAATTTCACATTGTATTCATCTCAGGTCACAAGTTCCATCGTTTCAGTTGTGGATCCTCAACAGACAAAGTGACTGCTGAGGCCTACGTGTAGAACGCTAATGAGACTTGGGGAGAAAAAACACAACTCAAAGAAAAGTTTGATGATTGAAAACTACCTCAGCCGCATTGAATGTCTTCTAAGAAAACTGCTCAAATTGGTATCTTCCTTTCTGCAAAGTGAAATCGCATTTGGTCAGTACAGATGCAGTACTACCTCAAGACCTCACTCATCTGCCATTTTCCCTGAAGAAGAGGAAAGAAAGCACTTCCAAATATAAAGAGAAACATTCTACCTCAAATTTTATAGAACTCCATTCTATGTTGTGGGACTGTTTTCCCTCCATTGGTGTACGTGGTGATTTTAACCAAACTCCCTGTCTGCGTAATGCCGAGGCGTGGAATTAATGGTCGTTACTTTTACGTGTGCTACACTGTATATAGCCACGTCTTATGTGTTTGCATTATTTTTTACTTTACAAAGGTGTTTATTCGCGTTGATTGTCTGCAGTGTTTATTAGAGAAATATTTTTTATCATTGTTCCTCACTTGGGAACGTCACCAAAGACCTGCTTTTGAAGAAAATTGAACAAGGCTCTGAATTTCCGATCAGCAGTGACCACATTGCTGTGTAGATCCTGCTGTAACTCTCATACTGTGTCCGTTAGGTCAGAGCACACACAAAACAGAAGGACAGCAATGTAACCAGTGTTTTGAGTCAAACATTCCCAGCCCTGACTCATGCCAGACCTCCCAGGATTTCAATAACATTCAAAAGAATCCATAGCTTTGGAAAGGAAAGTTTGTGGCTGACATCAGCCCTGGCTGGATTGTTCTTATGTATTGAAGGAAATGGATGAGAAGCACTCACTTTAAATGTGGTGTGCAAAAAAAAAAGGCAACCTCTCCTCAATCAAGCAGCATCTCACCAAGGACGACCTGGTCAGAGGAACAATATCAAGAACCTTCCTTCGGGAAAGAGAAATGGTATCTGGAACATTCCTCCAAAGCGTGCAGAGAAACAGAGAAGTACAAATCACAGATGTAAAGGCAGGAAGGAATTATGAGAAACCCCTCCACAAAGGAAATCTTGGTCTAGGCTGTGTTGACTTCCATAATGACAGTCTAAAATGCAGCAGTGCTTTTGTCTGAATCTAAACTTCCTTCACCTTTGGATATCTTGTAAACTTGCAGTCTTACGTTTCCACATATTTTGTTGCCCTTGTTCTGTACTCTGTCAAGGTAACTGTGATCATTACGGACTGCAGTGTCCGTGTTTCTAGATTTCACCCGGGTTGCTGTGATATCCGTGTTTCTGTACAACTGTTTGCTCGTGAAAATTGTTCGTTTTTGTGAAGCCTTATTGTGCAGTTTAATTAGATGGTGGGCAGTCAGTTATCTACCTCAGTATTAACCGCCTGATCTTTCTCCTGAGCTTATTCTCTGCTTCTTTCTGTTGTCCCAACACAAACCAGTGTCAGGATTTAATTTTCATCCTCACTCTGGCTTCCACTTGCCAACATATTTACTTATTGTAGAAATATATGAAGCCACTTAATGTGAGATTTTGAACAAAACAACAATACCTACCTGACAGTCAAACTAGAATGAGGTTGCTAAGCACTGACTTTCACTCAGAGTTTTGCAGCTAGGCCTTTGAGTATTGCATTAAATATTAAAATCCTTTAATCTTGGATGATGGACTTTGGAAGTTCCACATTTTTAAATTGTAAGGAGATTTGCCCCAATGATTCTCCAATCCTTTTAGTGAGTTCAGTGAATCAAAGAATCCCTACTGTGTGGAGCAGGTCGTGTGGAGCAGGTCATTTGGCCCATTGAGTCTATACTGACCCTCTGAAGAGCCTCCCACCCCATCTCTGTAACCCTGCATTTCCCATGGCCAGTCCACCTTACCTACACATCCCTGTGAGCAATTTACCACGGCCAATCCACTTAACTTGCCCATCTTTGGACTGTGGGAGGAAATCGGAACACCTGGAGGAAACTCACGGGGGGGATTTGTGCAAACTCCACATAGACAGTTGCCCGAGGCTGGAATCTAACTCAGGTCCCTGGTGCTGAGGGGTAGCAGTGCTAACCACTGAGCTACCATGCTCCTACATTATCTTCAGTCTTGATTGAACATTGGGATGGACAAAGGTTTGGCATTGGGGAAGAGGAAAGAGTAAATGGCAACAAGCTAGCTGATTTTGTTTGTCATGCCTTTGAGAGCTGCTTTCTTCTTGTATCAGTGCAATACTGAAAGGCTGTAGATATGGGACCTGTTCTTTCAAATACATTAGAAAGCTGAGCCCTACAAGTGGAATGAGTGGCAACGGGTAATTATCATTGCTACAGTTTCAACCATGAAAATGTAACAAAGTACAAGGACAAAATTTAGGAAGGAATACCAATGAAGCCAGACATGGGGATGTGCCAAGTTCATGAGGGGGGCAGGAATGGAGAAGAGATGGCGTGGTGTGCATCCTGTACCTTTTGCACACACAGTGTGCTGTGCTCACACTCTCAGACTCTGTGTGACAAGCTCTAGTTTGTTGACATGTGGATAGTGTTCGATTTTATTTACACTCCTTGACAACGCAGCAGGGTGACGGCTATCTCAGGGAAACATCCTCACGATTCTTTTGTAGCTGAATGCAGGGTAGCTTTGCGATGACAGGGTATTTTCAGACTGTTAGATTGGAAGTATTTATTAGTGAGTCTCTCCTATTTTGCTTTCTTGTCGACAAAGAAACACTGGACACACCCTTTTTGAGTGGTCCATAGTGAGCTTATGCTCTTCACCAGTACACTCCAGGATGCTTAAGGGACTGAAATTGTAATTGAGAGTATATAACAAGATTTAAATCATCTTAAAATAGCTTCACTATAGGTAGAAACTTTGGTGTCTGAGAGTTTACACCCAAGGTAATTTTGAAGAATGTTTTGCCACACAAAAAGACCAGCAAGTTTTATTAAGAGACTTTTTATTTAAATTACTTGAAATGGATTCCTTCCATTTTAATCCTAAGATTGGGGCTGCTTTCTAAATTATACCAGGAGCAGACTAGGTAATTATTACAACTTATAAATGACTGTTTCTGTTATTTGAATGGAGCTAATGTCTCTCCTAAAATAGCAGACTCAGCAGCCATGCAAATACATGGAGTGTTTATCTGATGGCATTTAACTGCAAACGTTTACAGATCAGGTAGAAACTGGCTACTCACAAAATTGCATCAGGTACATATTCACTGTAAAGGGATGAAATTTTTTAATGATAGTTTATGATATTTTTTTACACACTAATTACTCTGTTGCAGCCACAATAATGATTGTGTGTGAAATGTGTCTGAAGATTCTTTTCAGAAATGCACAGTTTGTTTCTGCCAATGTGATGTCTTATTTTCAGTATTATAAACACATTTGCTGGGGTTTTTGAGCGTACTTAGATTTAGATTTTTTAGTAATATATTATAATTTTTAAGTCACAAATGTCTACACAATGTTAGCTTGAATATAGATTTAACAATAACCATGTGGATAATACTGTTACAAAACCTCTTTAGTAACAAGGGTCATTTTTGGTCTAAAATCAAATTTGCCCAGCACAATGAAAATCTTGGAGCTTATTCTTCTTACATTAAATACATCACATTTCCTTTGTGGTGTCCAGTCATGAAGGACAAGCACTAAACTCATGTCTGTTTCGCAAAAGTATGGTTTGATATCTTTTAGGTGCTGCGTAATACCGTGTACCAAAAACAGAGCCGAAGAATTACTATGGACAGTTTTAACCTGACCCACCCACAGGAAAAGAAGTAGGATTGGTTTGGACTCTGTTTGATGTCCCACAATTTTACACTCCATTGAAGTCAACAGATCGTTAAAACAAGCAGAGTCTAAAATGTGCATCCAACTGGAACCCAATTCTCTCCGACTGGGCATGTTGGCTGAAAATGACCTCCAGTGTTTTTGTTTACTTTAAATACAAATGTTAATTGATTTTGGAGGATCAGTTCCCCAAACGTCTTGCAGCACAAATACTATTTTGCTGTCTCAACAAGAGGATCATCTCCTCATCACTAATGCACCATGTTATATCATTTCTTCAATCTGGGGACCTCATCTAAAGGCGACCTTTCTCTTATATGGATCATTGAGCTAAGTGCTCTCTTTGAAATTCAACCACAGATTGACTATGATCAATGCCCTCTTGAACTTAAAAACTGATTTGTTGATTTTTTAAAGGATTACCAAATATCCCAATGTCAATTCATTTGGAAGAGATTTGGGTGGGATGGTTGGGGAATTATCTTGTTGATATCAAGGGAAGGTGACTAATATCACACACATGTCGATTTGTCAAAAGGATGGGTTTGGTAATTCTACCTGTGTTGGGGGTGAAATGGCAGGAGCTCAACTAGTGGTGGGTTTAATCCCTACTTATCTCAAAGTTAACTTCAACAATGTCTTATTAACATTTCTGATATGTAATGATATACAGTTCCCAGAACAATAATGGTGTAATATTCCATTCATTATATATGAATCGTAGGATCCCTACAGTGTGGAAGCAGGCCACGCATCCCAGGTCATGCACTATAAGAACAAAGAAGATACCGACTAACTGGTGTAAAGACCTGGGCTGCTGATGTATGATGCTGGAGAGCAAAATAAAGAAAAGCAGATGTAGTTTTTTTTGTTTTGAAATTGTCTCCTGCTGTCAAAATGTCATCCCTGGCTGTGTGAACACGAGGTGTCAGCTACAAAATGTCAGCAACACCAAATCTCATGTAGGCGCTGGTCCAAGAGTGTGCGGTCCTTCCCTACCCAAGCTCAAAGCACTTTCCTCTCCTATTTACTCATTGTTCCTCGTGTGAATGTTCAGATTCCCACTGATCATATGATTGTTGACTTTGTATCATAACAGATTCTTTTGTTTTTGTAGATCAGATTGTTTAGTGTGTGGAAATAGAATTACGAAAAATAAAATAGTGTTAGTCAATTCAATCTTAAATGCTGTTTGTGATTTGATAAGATGGAAGTCGTGTGAAATTGCTCCTATCCAGGAGTGTAAGGTATTAAAAGTGTTAGAGATGGAAATGTGTTGCTGGAGAAGCGCAGCAGGTCAGGCAGCATCTAGGGAACAGGAGAATCGACGTTTCGGGCATTAGCCCTTCTCCAGCAACACATTTCCATCTCTGATCTCCAGCATCTGCAGACCTCATTTTCTCATTAAAAGTGTTAGACAAGAAGACACAAGCAGAAGTAGGCTATTCGGTCCCTCAGGTCTATTCTGCCCTCCGGTGAGATCATGGTTGATCTGATCATCCTCATCTCCCCTGTCCTACCTTTCCATGTGACCTTCGCATCCCTTACTGATTAAAAATCTATCTGTCTCAGTCTTAAATATCTTTTATTGTCTGTAAGCAAGAACTGATCTCAGTGAAGTGACAGCTTCACAAAGCATTCAAATTTAAACCATTTCTGCAAACCTTACAGTCGGTTTCAGTTGACCTGCCATTTATAATGTCAGTATTGACCTATGATTGTTCAACAGTTGTTCTGTCATCAGCGGGTGAGGATGACTCTCTCCCACTCTTCAGGTGAGTCTGTAGGTGACTCTACACTCCAATGGGGCTACCACAGGCTCTGTTACACAGGGGACAGAAGGTGGTCATGGGAAGGGGTGGGTGGGGTGTCGGTGTGGCAGCGCGCTCCTTTTCCTATTTTCCTCTGGCTTCCACTTTCTCCCGACGGCAAGTCTTGAGGAGCTCAACATCTTCCTGGATGCTCCTTCTCCACTTTGGATGGTCCTGGGCCAGTGATTCCCAGGTGCTGGTGGGAATGCTGCACTTCGCCGGTGAGGGCGTGAGGGTATTCCTGAGATGCTTCCTCTGTCCACCTGGGACTTGCCTGCCGTCCCGGAGCTTTGAGTAGACACTCCCCAAGCAGGTGCTTTACAGTTGTTCTGTACACAGCTCCTCACTGTGTGTTTGTATGTGTGTGAGAGATAATTGATCTGACAAAGTGTACAAATGATCTATGGTCAATCCAGGCCACGTAGGCCTTGCCATACATTGCTTGGGAGTGAACATAAGACCCCCTGCCATTTGTTCAAAAGTGAGTACAGCATTTTATGTAAAGTGGGTGGTCTGTCCCCCACCTTACGGTGGGTAGGTCAGGTGTCAGGCAACCTGTCTGCCCTTGGATCTATTAAGCTGTCTAAGTCTTGTCTTTTCCCTAGGAAGGGGGATTTCAAGACCAGTGGGCACACAGAGGGTGGTTTGCATGTGGAATCAACTTCCTGAGGATGTTGTGGATGTGGGTACAACATTTAAAAGACATTTGGATAAGTATGTGAATAGGAAAGCTTTGCAGGGATATGGATCAGGAGCAGGCAGGTGGAATTAGTTTAGGTTGGGATTATGTTCAGCATGGACAGGTTGAACCGAAGGGTCTGTTTCCATGCTGTATGACTCTATGAACATTTAACTGCGCTAGAAGGGCCCCAATCCATCTCTGCTGTAATTTTATAATCTCCAAGAGTAGGTAAATAACCCAGCTACTTCCACCGCCCAGACAGGAAGAAGCAAAGAGGCACCTGTTTTTGAGGGAGGCAGTAGTCCTATGTATTCCTGCCCCAAGATGTACCTCCCACTTTGTTTCCAAACCTCTTCCCACCCACCCATCTCTCCCCCCCCACCTTGATGGATCTCCTAGACAGACCACCAGCAAATGTATTCAAGTCTAGGAGACCACCTCGCACCTGTCTGGGGACTCCTTGCAGTCCAAGCGTTGGCCACTGCTCTCTCCTGGCATTGGTGGGGCTACAGAGGCACTAGCCATCAGATTGGCCCGAAGCTCTCTGGGGCAGGATGTCCTGTCATTGAGTTGGGGAAGGCTTGGAAGTCCACCACGACGAAGTTAATTTTGCATCAGTGTAAGGCACCTGGTTTCTAGTTGGTGCGAAACCAACAGACGTTTTAGTGGGGGATAATCCACAAACCAACCTTCCCCCCCCCCCCCCCCCCCCCGTCAAATCCATCCATCTGTATCTAACAATTGAATTTATATAGGTCTTCAATATCGTGAACCATCCATAGTGCTCACACACTGCTATCAAACACCAATGCATGTTGGGTGAAGTGACCGAGACCTGGCCAAGGTAAAATAAAGTAGACTTTGAGATGTTTCATAGAATCCTTAGTGCAGAAGCAGGCCATTCAGCCAATCAATTCCATATCAATCCTTCAAAGGGCACCCTCCCCTTACCCTATCACCCTGCATTTCCCATGGCTAATCCACCTAACCTGTACATCTTTTGATTGTGGGAGGAAACCAGAGCACCCAGAAGGAACCCCCATAGAGAGAATATGCAAACTGCGCACAGATAGTCATCCAAGACTAGAATCAACGCTAAGTCCTTGACATTGCTGCCCTTTCACATAAGGTAGAGGTACTACTGGGATTTGAACCCAGCATTTCCTGTTTACAAAGCAGGCACTTTAACCACCTGTACCATGACACCATTTTAGAAGGAGTTCCAGAATTTAGGGCCCATCCTGCTGGTGGAACAGCTCCCAATGGGGGAATGATCAAAATCGGCAATGCTCAAATGGTCAGGATTAACAAATTTAGAAACGAGGATTAGAATTTTAAAATGGAGGCCTGTTTGGATCAGGAGCTAATGGAGAACAGGATAGTTGATACAATTCCACAAAGGTTGCACTATATGGCTTCAACTTAGCAAGCAGATTCCAGTTGGAGGATTGTTGTTCACAGCACAAAAATAGATGTATATCCTTTGCAATGAACGTAAGACTAAAACAACCAATCCAAATGATAAGCTGTTTCAAAAGATTAGCTAAGCAAAAGCTCTCCAGGTAAGAAGGAAAATAGTTAAAAAGAGGTTTAACTGAGGTCCATATTAAACTATGCAGATAAAACCCAGTCCACAATTACTGATGTCAGGGAATGTGAAGGAAAATAGGACCAGAGGACATTAAATAATGGAAAGTACGTTTCCAATAGGATTTGTGGAGAACCACTTTATTCAAACGTTTGCAATAATCTGCTAGGCAGGGTGTTGAGAGTTAAAACCATAGTGATTTTCAAACACAGCCACAGGTTAAAAGGGGAACGTCATGGTAATAAAAGACTGAGCTTCAAAGACCCAAATAGACCTTTCTCCTCTCGGATTTTTTTCATGTTCTGAAATCCTCACCCAATATTTACGCACGTTCATTTCTCACCAGTGAGGCTGACCATCACTTGATCGTATTTGCAGACAGAAATAGGTCCTGCTTTCTCTCCCTCCTGAGCACTGCTAAACAATTAATGAGTGTGTCTCAATTCCGAATGCATTGATTTTCAGCCATTGTCCAATTGCACTGCAGAAAGATTGAAGCATTCACAGAGATCACAAAGGAATCAATCCTTTCAGGGTAACGGACTAACATCACTGTGCCCTCAGTAAAAAAAAACTGCTAGCAGTTTTAAGAAATTTATTTTATTCATTCGCAGATGACGGCATCACAGGATGGGCCAGCATTCATTGCCTATCTCTAACTACCCAGAGGGTAGTTGAGATTCAACCACATTGTTGTGGGTCTGGAGTAAGGTGTCAGCCAGAGCGGGTCGGAATGGCACATTCCCATCTCTAACGGACATTAGTAAACCAGCTGTTTTTTGTCTCCCAACAACTGACAATGGATTCATGGTCATCATTAGACACTTATATTCCAGACTTCTATCGAATTCAAATTCCACTTTGTGCCGCAGTGAGATTCGAGCCTGGGTCTCTGGACTAATAGTCAAGAATGTGGTGCTGGAAAAGCACAGCAGGTTAGGCAGCTTCAGAGAAGCAGGAAAATCAACATTTTGGGCAAAAGTCCTTCATCAGGATTGAGGCTGGGAGCCTCAGGGGTGGAGAGATAAATGGGAGGGGGGTGGAGGTGGGGCTGCGGGGAAGGTAGCTGAGAGTGCAATAGGAGGATGGAGGTGGGGGTAAAGGTGATAGGTTGGAGAGGAGGGTGGAGCGGATAGGTGGGAAGGGAGATTGGCAGATGGGACAGGTCATGAGGATGGTGCTGAGCTGGCAGGTTGGAACTGAGGTAAGGTGAAGAGAGGGGAATGGGGAAAATGCTGAAGTCCACATTGATGCCCTGGGTTTGGAGGGTCCCGAGGCGGAAGATGAGGTGTTCTTCCTCCAGGCGTCGGGTGGTAAGGGAGTGGCGATGGAGGAGACGCAGGACCTGCATGTCTTCGGCAGAGTGGGAGAGGGAGTTGAAGTGTTCGGCCAAGGGGCAGTGGGGTTGATTGGTGCGGGTGACCCAGAGATGGTCTCTGAAGTGCTTTGCGAGTAGGCGTCCTGTCTCCCCAGCGTAGAGGAGACTGCATCGGGAGCAACGGATACAATAAGTGACATGTGGAAGTACAGATGAAACTTTGATGGATATGGAAGGCTCCTTTGGGGCCTTGGATGGAGGTGTGAGTGCAGATTTTGCAACTCCTGCGGTGGCAGGGGAAGGTGCAGGGAGGGGAGGGTGGTTTGTTGGGGGGCATGGACCTGACAAGAGAGTCTCAGAGGGAACGGTCTTTACGGAAAACGGATGGGGCGGGAAGGGAAATATATCCATGTTGGTGGGGTCTGTTTGTGGCAGAAATGGTGGAGGATGATGCAATGTATACGGAGGTTGGTGGGATGGAAGGTGAGGAACGGGGGGTTCTGTCTTTGATGTGGTTGGAGGGGGTGGGTTCGAGGGCAGATCAGGAGGACCAGTTCCAGCACAGAACCCACCGGGTTCTTTAAAGTCTGCAATTTACCTCCCATGTGGTTGATGATGCCCTCCAGCACATCTCATCCATGTTCCGCACCTCCACCCTTCTAACACCACCCCTCCAACTACAACACTCTTGACTCTAACCTCCAGCATCTGCAGTACTCACTTTCACCTCTTTGAATTAATAGTCCAGCAATAATATATTCGACCATCACCTCGCTGGTAATCTTTGAAGAAATCGATGATAAACGACAAAGATAAGAAAAGATATTTGGGAAACCTTTCCAATCACTGTCCAATTTTGCGACATTGTAATGAATTAAAATTTTGGCAAGAAATCAATACTGTATTAGGAAGGAGTAAATTTTAATCTTGTCAGCTTCATATATTTTCAAATCAACCTATTACAGAAATGTTAATACACATCTCTGGAGCAGGTGGAACTTACCCAGCATCCTAGCTCAAAGTTAGGAACACTACCATTTTGTCACACTAGACATAGAGTCATAGAGATGGACAGCATGGAAACAGACCATTTGGTCCAACTTGTCCATGCCAACCAGATATACTAAACTCATCTAGTTGCATTTGCCAACACTTGGTCCATATCCCTCTAAACCCTTCCTATTGATATACCCATCCAGATGCCTTTTAAATGTTGTACTAGCCACCACTTCCTCTGGCAGCTCGCACACCACCCTCTGCGTGAAAAGGTCCCTTTTATATCTTTCCCCTCTCACCCTAAACCTATGCCTCTCTAGTTCTGGACTCCCCGACCCCAGGGAAAAGTCCTTCTCTATTTATCCGATCCAGGTCCCTTGTGATTTTATAACAGCTCACCCCTTTCCCTGTGAATCCATGAAAATGTTTACATTGAAGGGAATCCTGACCTACAGTTGTAGCTGTATTCCTGAAAACTGCAGCATTAAGTGCTTCATTGGTTTAACACGTGAGTTAACTAGCTTGGTGTATTTCTTGTCTGGAGAAACTAATGTACAAGATGCAATATTGTATCATTTGAGTGCAGTATCATGCATTCCTAATAGAAATAACTTTGAAAATGCACCAAGATTTGGAAATGCCAGTGTTGGACTGGGGTGGACAAAGTTAAAAATCACACAACACCAGGTTATCGTCCAACAGGTTTAATTGGAAGCACTAGCTTTCGGAGAGATGCTCCTTCATCAGGTGGTTATGGAGGACACAATTGTAAGACACAGAATTTATAGCAGAAGTTTACAGTGTGATGTAACTGAAATTATATATTGAAAAATACCTTGATTGTTTGTTGAGTCTTTCATCTGTTCGAATACCATGATAGTTTCACTTCTTTCATATGTAAATCACAAAATGTTTTTTAAAAGTTACATTCTCAGGTTAACTTTAACAATTGGTGTCAGTCAGACAATATGTTGAAGGTGTTAGCCCCCTGTGTTCCCTGTCTGTGCCATAATGTTTAGATTGATTCTAATCTAAAAAGTGAGATAACAGAGTCTTACATGGATTCATGCAGTTTTTCAGAAAAATACAATGTAACTCTGAAAATACAAATTCACCCCACAAATGTATATTATATGTGTGCATGTGGGTCTTTGTGTGTGTGTGTCTGTGTGGGTTGGGGGATTGTGAGTGTGAGAAAGACTGTATATGTGTGTGTATCTGAGTGTAGAGTGTCTTAAGTCTGTTAGGGGGTGCATGTGTGAGTGTGGGAGTGTGTGTGTCTGTCGGATTGTGTGTCTGGGCTGGGGGGTTGTTAGTGTACGTGAGAGAGAGTGTATGTGTGTGTGCGTGAGTGTAGCGTGGTCTAAGTCTCTGAGAGGATGCCTGTGTGAGTGTGGGAGTGTGTGTTTCTGTAAGGGTGTGTGTGAGCATGTCTGTGTATATTTGTGTCCATGTGTGTATGTGTGTAGTACAATAGTGGTCTCCTGCAGGACAGTGTTCTCAGGTTGATGAGGCTCCATCTAGTGACAGGCACTGGCCAGTGCAAGTAGCAACTGAAAACTAGCAGCATAACAAAGGGCTGTAGACACTGGAGATCTCATACCAAGGCAGAAATTCCTGGAGAAATTCAGCAGGTTCTGGCAATTCTGAAGAAGGGTCACTGAACAGAAACATTACCTCTGTTGCCCTCTACAGACCTGCAGCCATTTCTGTTTTTATTTGCACTTACCAATGTGTCCCACAAGGTGGAGACCGGTACAAGTTCAGAATAGGAGCCAGGAGAAGGGAGTGGCTGTAGAACAGATGCCAGGGACTGAGGTCAGAGCAGAGGGTAAGAGTTAAGATTAGGAGTGTTAGGGGGAAACCTCGTGCACACACAGGCTGTAGATCTTTATAATTAATGACATTAAAGTAAAACTAACAATGTTAAACAGATTTATTGACTTTGTTTCACTTTGACATCGAGAGGTAAGTCGTGTTGTATCATAGAATGGAAGCAAGCTATTTGGCCCATCAAGTCCACATTAACCGTCCAAATAATATCCCAACCAGAGCTGCCCTGCTACTGTATGCCTATAACCCTGCATTTCCCATGAATGACCCACCTAAGCCTGCACATCCCTGGACACAATGCACAATTTCCCATGGCCAATTCACTACCCGGAGGAAGCCCACACAGACAAAGGGAAAATGTGCAAACTCCACACAGACATTCACCCAAGGGTGGAATCAAACCTGGGTCCCTGGCGCTGTGAGGCAGCAATGCTAGCCAGTGAGCCACCATGCCGCCCCGTGTTATGTGAGCTAACATTCATTGAAAGTTATGACTAAACTGCTTCCACCACCCTTTTGGGCAGTGCATTCTACATCAGAACAGTTAGCAGTTAAAAGTGCCCTCTCGTCTCCAACAACCCCCCCCCCCCCCCCCCCCACCCCGTTTAGGTTTTAAACTCAGTTCCTTATTAAGTTCTATCTTGTTTTTAAGTTTTTGTGCCCAGGTACTTGTACCTAAGATGGCGCTATGTTTTTTTTCCCTCATTCGTTCGTGGCATAAGGGCATCTCTGGCTCCAGAGGGCAGGTAAGAGTCGACCACATTGCTGGAGTCACACGTGGGCCAGACCAGGTAAAGACGGCAGATTTCCTTCCCTGAAGGACATCAGAGTCATATTCATAGAGATGTACAGCATGGAAACAGACCCTTCGGTCCAACTCACCCATGCTGACCAGATATCCCAACCCAATCTAGTCCCATTTTCCAGCACTTGGCCCATATCCCTCTAAACCCTTCCTATTCATATACACATCCAGATGTCTTTTAAATGTTATAATTGTACCAGTAATCACTACTTTCTCTGGCAGCTCATTCCATACACTGACCATCCTTTGCGTGAAAAAGTTGCCCCTTATGTCCCTTTTAAATTTTCCACTCTTACTCTAAACCTATGCCCTCTAGTTCTTGACTTCCCCACTCTGGGAAAAGACCTTGTCTATTTATCCTATCCATGCCCCTCATGATTTTATAAACTTCTATAACGTCACCCCTCAGCCTCCGGTGGTCCAGGGAAAACAGTTAGTATTTTGATAATAATGGTGATGAACTGTTAATAAATAACATTGACAAAAGAATGACTTGCCAGAGAGAAACATATTTTGACATTTCATCTTATTTTAAAGGATGAGAGGAAAGCTCGAAATAATCATTTTATCAGCTGACAATGTCACATTCACAAACACTATCTTTATATTAATTGTCACTTTGTAGTACAGGATAAGAGAAATGTAACTGAAGCATCTTGCCTTGCACTCATTATGACAATTGCAAAAATGTTTAATTTCAAACAATCACAATGATCTTAGTTTCATTGCAAGTTGAAGCAGATTAATCAAGGTATGGTCATGTCTCTTCTTACTGTGCTTGTTATAGGCTTCCTAAACCTGTGAGTAATTCAAAAAAGATGCAAGGTTTGAACATATTCCTTTTGTTTGCAGGGAATGTGTCACTGCATATGAATCTATGTAATTTCCACCAAGTGTAAATGTTATAAGCCTGGTTGAGCATCTTAAAATGTTGGTGTCACAATAAATGTACATTGGATTGTTAAACAAGTGCTTGCCAAATTCACAAATAACATCTAACTGTAGATGTACTGCTTTACATTTGCAAGTATGGACTGCTTGAGTATGGTCTGTACTCTGTTTATTACAAACAATTGAATAAATGTCTTATGTGATTTAACCTGCCATTTGCTGAGATCTATGGCCTATGCACCTTACATAACATCACAGTGAAACTTGCAAGACATTGCTCAGTTGTATGATTCAGCAAACCATCTTTTCTCCTGTGATGTAAGTTATTCTGGCTGTTTACAATTTGGTGTTATTGCAATTGTCTTGATAGTGCAAGACATATCCTTCTTTAGAGAAAGATTTAATTTTTACAGACACTGCTTCTTTTTACCTAAATGGCAATTCTGGATAGACCTCACAGCTCCCATTATTTGCTGTAGATTATTTTTAATCATAACCAGCCAACTTTCTAGCATTTGACGTGAAGTATAACCAGTTCATTTCTTCACCTGACAGAGTGAAGAATTTTGTCAATCATAGGTCCGCATCAAATTGGATACTCACAGCATTTTGTTTTGCCTCATCATTGTGCTTTTCCCTGAATGCCAAAGCCTAAAGGGTCACAGTACATTCGTCTGGCCTTGACTTTTAGAGCAAAACATCAGACACAAAGTCAGGCAGCTTGTCATGGTTGCCGGCAGTGATCTCAACAGGGCTAAGTAACCATAATACTATTCATGTGAAATTCATGCCGTGTCCAGCTGTGTGGGTTAGAAATCCTGATCAGAAACAAACTTGACTATGCTACTAAGCATTATAGGTTGCAGATAGTAATTTCTGTGAAGCAGAAATAATCATAATTGACCTTAAAAGTGCTGTTGGCAGGCCACATCAATCCAAAATTTCAAAAGCTTGAAGTATTCACCAACATTCTCTGATTTGTATTGCTGCCTTTCTTGGGTGATGAGAGGATGGGGAAGCAAAGTTTCAGTAATCATGCAGTATGTACAAGTTCCTGTTTTATTCATGCAACACGGTATGTATTGCATTAATTGGAATAAGGTCCCTCTGTCAAAGGGTCCCTCCTCCTTACCTTTTATCTTAGCCTGCTTGGCACACTTTCCTCATTCCTGAAGAAGGGTTCATGCCCAAAACATCGATTCTCCTGCTCCTTGGATGCTGCCTGACCTGCTGCGCTTTTCCAGCAAAACATTTTTCAGCACACACCACCCTCCGCCTGTAAGGTTGTCCCTTAAGTCCTTTGAAATTTCTCCCCTCTCACGCTAAACCTATGCCCTCTTGTTCTGGACTTCATAACCCAGGGAAAAGACTTTGTCTATTTACCCTGTCCTGATTTTATATTCTTTAATATACTGTCAGTTTACAGCTTTACACTTTTATATACATCTCAATTATTACACTGTCAGTTTTAGCACAACATTATACACATACCATAACATTATATACATACCATAACATTATATACATGCCATAGTTATTTGTCTCCATCTGTTACTGGATATGATTACACATTCCATAATTATCAATCTCCATCAATTGTAAGCAGCCTATTGTGAAGGTCCTATTTCCTATCTTAGATTTGGTTGAGACTTGTACATTAAACTTTATTAATTTGTGAGTTTCACAAAAGCAATTTTGCCCTGCTGCATGGTGCTCTGATATTAATAACACGACCAACATTAACTCTATTAAACAAGTGGAGCTAAGTGAGAAAGGTTTATCCTGTTCACTGTATTAACCCCCACTGCTATCCTTTCTGTCGACCTCAAGGGAACAGCAACTCAAATCAGGAAATCACGGAAACGCCCTGAATACCTCAAGGCATTTTGACCAAGAGCTACTTGAGTTTCATTTGAACTTCAACCCTTGACTGAGTCGTTTCAGGTGCTTTAACACAGGGAATGCTCCATCCGAAAGAGCAGCTGCCGCCCTGTCTCTCCCGGGTGGGCTTCACGGCCACTTCAAAGAGATAAGGAGGGGGCACAGGGGAAGGGTGGGAGAGAGAATGGGGCTAGAAGTCAAATAGGTCCTTTTCATCTTATCCATTTGCGGAGAGAGTCCCTTGAAAGCACGGTCACCATGGCAACAAGGTCAGAAACGTTTTTTTTTGTTGTGTTTGTTTCAGATCCCAGCCGCTCACATGGCACACAACCTGAATCCACACTGTGCAGTGAAGTCCTGTTACCAGCTCGGCTCTTGTTTGAGAACTGTCCCCGGCCAACACCGTCTGGCTGGAATACATTCCTATTCCAAGCCTCTCTTCACATCATCATGCAGATTCGACTTTCTGGTTTTGTAGTGGGTTTGTTCCCTTGCTCGGGGTTTGCTTGGGCACTGTCCCGGAATTGCTGAGACTGCACCTTCAGGAGAGAAAAACAGGGAGAGAGAAAATTAATGGAAGGCTCATTAGTGTCTAACACAAATAAAATAACAGCAGGATCCGGCATTTTGGACGCTAAAGGTTGGGGGTGGGGTGCTAGAGAACCACAAAACGTTACACAATCCTTAACTCTTAAGATGTAACAGAATAGTGGCTTAACAGAAAACCAGGTACAGATTACGAGGTCAAATCTCTGCATGGCTTTCGACTCCCTGTTAACACTCTGCTTGTGTCTGATATGTTACAAGCACACTCCATCCAGTTCTCAGAGATGTGATATAACTAAAATAAGAAACAGACCCTGCAAGAGAGCAAAGCAACTAACTTTGACAGGATAGTGAAGCCACCCTCTTCTCATGGTGTGGAGACTTTATTTTTAAAATGTATTTGTTTTGTATTATTTCAGCAGCATTTAAAGAAATAATCTGGCACTACTGAAGATAAAAATAACCAATCAATTATAGAATATATATATATATATAATTACCATACTATTGAAAAATGTACCCCAAAGTTTGAATATATTTAATGGCAACCCTTCAAGCTGACAAAATCCCTATACCATTTCTTTCTAATGTGCTGCCAGTACATAAACATATTCCTCTCATTTAACCACGTCGTCACTTACAATGGTTTGGAGCCAACTCCCTGTACCTACTGCGTTCATTCCCGTCTGTTTTGCATTCATGTTGTGCTAAAATCTAACAACATGGGAACTGAACACCAATCCATATGTACAGTTGCAATCTCTCTCCGTCTCTGACCTATATAGCCTCACTCTCCCTTGCCGAGCCCAACAGTCTCTCTCTCTCTCACTGACCCCTGAAGCCTCTCCCTTGCTCAGCCCCACAATCACTATCTCGCCCTCTCTCTAACTCCAGCAGTCTCTGTTTCCCTCACTTGCTGACACCCACAGTCTCTATATCCCTCTCATTCACTCCCACAATCTTTCTCTTCCATCCTTGCTGACCCGTCTGACTTTCATTCCCTCGCTAGCCTCAGTAGTCTCTCTTGCTGAATATACTCAAGGTTTGGTGAGACAGATTTTAGTGGGCAAAAGAGTCAGTTATGAGGACAGGCAGGGAATTGGAGTTGAGTGCAATCGTGATCTTATCGAGCGATGAAGCCGACTTGATAAGCTGAAACGGGCTTCCTCCTGCTCCTTTTGTGATCTTGCGTGAGGAGATTTGGGGCATTGGCACTATGCAAAGGCAAGTTATTGCTGCTATCATTACAAAGAATTGCAGCGTAGGTCATATATCCCAACAGATCGAAGATTCATAATCTGCCAGAAATTCCATTCACTTTATTTTATCCCAGCCCATCAGTACCTCCTATATTTTCTGTTCTCATGGACTTATCTATGTCCTTTTTAACTGTACCAATGCCATTTTGCTGCAACTGCTGCATGTAACGATGGGTTTCGCGTTCTCAATGTTCCTGAATATAGATAACTCAACCATAGCTACTTATTGAACTTTTTATTGTTTTAAATGTCCCCACGTGGAAACATTTTTTCTACATTTACCAAAACAAAAATCCTTGATAATTTTGAGGACCTCAGTTCTCAGCCTTCTCTCTTTTTTAAGAGAAAAAGTAGTGCTGAATTTGTATAGACATCATTATCTGAAAACCCATACAAGTATATTACAAACTCAGCTTCCCATGTGGAAATGACACTTTTGATACTGTACAATTGTTGTACAAAAACAAACCTCTAAGTAGTTAAACCACACTTGGACAATAAGTCCAGACTGCAATGCCATTTAATGATATTTAAAGTCTGCAGAATGCAAAATGGGGTAGAGGATTCCAGCTGATTAAACAACATTTATTCAACAATTCATGGTCTTTTGCCTGAAACTTTTGTTCCTGAAAACATTTTCATTCAAACCAGTTGCAGATGTGTTAAACAGGAGATTATTTATGCGTTCACCAAAAAAAAAGGCTTTAGGGCCATTGACCAGGGAGGTACTGAAGGGTGATATCACTGGCAGTTAGCAGATGTGCTCCAATCTCACTCAGTCCTAACACCCTTCATCTCTAATCAATGCTGTTTCAAAATCTGCTGTCCTTATACAACCTGCTGCGGACAGAGAACAAAAACAAACGCATCATGAAAGGAAACCTTTTTTTGTTACATGATGTTGGACTTTTCTGCTTTTGTCTTGTCCTGGGATGTGAAAATCAAAGGGTGGACTGAACACAGCCTGTAGTTAGGAGGCAGGCCATTAAATGACAGCAGATGCTGGTACAAACTCCTCTCAAACAGCAAAGGAGATCTAATCTGGTAAACCACCTCACAAATAAATACAGAGACCAATAGTATAATTACTGAAGTGGTCATGCCATTCCATACTGATTAGATGTGGCTTTGTAAAGATGGATGCATAAAAATGAAAAACTAAGCCATAATCCATTCTGCAAATATTCACACTGCAGTAGATATTCTCATCTTGCATCAGTCACTGATGCTATTAGTAAGGAATTTGAAAGTTTAATTCATGCCCAATGTGCTTAGTATGGCCAATATAGCCAGCCAGCACACAGTACACTGCTCATAAAGGATTATTAGATGCCCTCGGAATGCCACTTTATTAAAGGGGCTTCACTTGGAGCACCTGAGCAGATTCCAGAGGCTTCGTGCCTTTATGGAAGGAGCAAGAGAAAATCAGATGAAAAGTAAAATGCATCCAAAGTGGCTCTGTTATGTTTGCCCTTTCCTTCTTACTCTTCTCAAAGGGCCAATGGGCAAACAAATGAACAAACACAGAGAATACTGGAGAAACTCAGCAGATCTGGAGAGAGAAACAGAATTAATGCTTCGAGTCTGGTATGACTTCTTCAGAACTGAAAGGCGTTGAAACCAGACTCAAAACATGAACTCTCCACAGATACTGCCAGACCTGATGAGTTTCTCTCACATTCTCTGTCTTTGTATCAAATTTCCAGCATCTGCAACATGTTAGCTTTATTGGCCAAATAAGTAAGTTTGTTGTTCCCCAAGTGTTGGCCAAAAGTTAGTGATGTCTGATGGGTATCAGTCTTTGCCTGCTGGCCACTGATTCACGTAGCTGAGCCCGTGCTGTAAACTGCAGCTGCCCAGAAAATAATGCAAGTAATCTGGCTATCGCTGGTGGTGATGTGTGAGTGATTCAGCTATTAATGCAGACAAAGCCTCATGAGCAACAATCTCAGTCAATCATGCTACACCAGATTGACATTACTGTTGCTGATGGATGGATTTTGGAAAAGTTGACTATTTGATCGAACATAATTAAGTCGCAAAGATTTCTTAAGGATACAGGTGATTTTTTTTTAATTGCTTGTGGGATGTGGGCATTGCTGGCTGAGCCAACATTTATTGTCTATACCTAATCGCCCTGGAAAAGGTGATGGTGAGCTGACTTCTTGGAATTGCTGCAGTCCATGAGCTGTAGGTAGAGCTACAATGCCTTTAGTGAGGGAATTCCAGGATTTTGACCCAGTGACAGTGAAGAATCAATGATACATTTCCACATCAGGATGATGAGTGGCTTGGCGGGGAACTTCCAGGTGGTGGTGTTCACATTACCTGCTGCTGATCTCCTTCTAGATGGAAATGGTCGTGGGTTTGGAAGGCGCTGTCTAAGGATCTTTGATGAATTCCTGCTGCTACTGAGCGCCGGTGGTGGAGGGACTGGATATTTGTGGATGTGGTCGGAATGAAGTGGGCTGATTTATCCTGGATGGTGTCAAACTTTTTGACTGTTGTTGGAGCTGCACCCAACCAGGCAAGTGGGGAGTATTCCCTTGCACTCCTGACTTGTGCTTTGTAGATGGTAGACAGGCTTTAGAAAATCAGGATTCCCAGCTTCTGATCAACTCTTGAAGCCACTGTATTTATATGGCTACCCTGATTCAGTTTCTGGTCAATGGTAATTCCCAGAATGTTGATAATGGGGAACTCACTGATGGTAATGTGACTGCATGTCAAAGGGTGATGGTTACTGTCTCATATTGGACATAGTTATTGCCTACCATTACTGTGGTGCAAATGTTCCTTGCTACTTTACAGTCCAAGCTTGGAGATTGTCCAAGCCCATTTGGACATGGACCTCTTCAGTATGCAATATATCCCCTCCCCCACCCTTCCCAATCCAGATGACTTGGGTTAAGAGTTGTCACCTTCAGCAACTGCTGCTGTAACTGCTGCATTACATCAGAGTTCTGTTTAAGGAGTTGCTTTTGCTCTTTCAGCTCCTTGTACAGCTTGTCTATCTCTGTCTGAAGTCTGGCTTCTCGTTCCTGTGAAAAATAACACACATTAATATGAGCAAATTCTGACTGTACAATGTATTGTCAATTCAGCAATTAAATTTCTTAAAAATAAACTTTATATCTAAGCTACTACCTGGAAAGACAGCCACTGCAATCTGCGAAGTAATTAGTCAAAATGCTAGACAAATACATTGTCTCCATACTAGATGTGGAGGTTCATTCATCTTCATTCTTTTCAATCTTATCTCCACTTCCTCCCACCTAACCTGGTTGGGATACATCTTGATGGGTTGCCAATACCTTCCAGATATCTCTGTCAAGCAATCAGGCCTCATGCACAGGGTGAGGTGGTCAACTGGCTTGTCCAACTGAGAAAACAGTTTACACAAGCAATTACCAATGGATTACTGCAATGTTCAATCCAAACCTGGCAAGGTCAGCTGTTGAGTCCTATACTTATGCCGTGTCTCTTGGAAAGAAACTACTTAGATCAGTTCATTTAGTTTTCAGAGTTTTCTGTCTGTCAAGTTCCATACTATAGAGTTATAGAGATGTACAGCACGGAAACAAACCCTTCAGTCCAACTTGTCAGTGCCGACCAGATATCCCAACGCAATCTAGTCCCAACTGCCAGCACCTAGCCCATATCCCTCCAAACCCCTTCTATTCATATACTCATCCAGATGCCTTTTAAATGTTGCAATTGTACCAGCCTCCACCACTTCCTCTGGCAGCTGATTCCATACATGTACCACCCTCTGCGTGAAAATGTTGCCCCTTAGGTCCCTTTTATATTTTTCCCCTGTCACCCTAAACCTATGCCCTCTAGTTCTGGACACCCCTACTCCAGGGAAAAGTCTTTGTCTATTTATCCTATCCATGCCCCTTCTGATTTTGTAAACCTCTATAAAGTCACTCCTCAGCCTCCGACGCTCCAGGGAAAACAGCCTGAGCCTATTCAACCTCTCCCTATAGCTCAAATCTTCCAACCCTGGCAACATCCTTGTAAATCTTTTCTGAACCCTTTCAAGTTTCACAACATCCTTCTAATAGGAAGGAGACCAGAACGGCATGCAATATTTCAACAGTGGCCTAACCAATGTCCTGTACAGCTACAACATGACCTCCCAACTCTGTACTCAATACTCTGACCAATAAAGGAAACCAAAAGCCACCTTCACTATCCTAGCTACTTGTGACTCCACTTTCAAGGAGCTATGAACCTGCACTCCAAGGTTCAGCAACACTCCCGAGGACCTTACCATTAAGTGTATAAGTTCTGCTAAGATTTGCTTTCCCAAAATGCAGCACCTCACATTTATCTAAATTAAACTCCAACTGCCACTTCTCAGCCCATTGGCCCATCCGATCAAGATTCCACTGTAATCTGAGATAACTTTATTCGCTGTCCACTATACCTCCAATTTTGGTGTCATCTGCAAATTTACTATCTATGCCTCTTATGCTCACATCCAAATCATTTATATAAATGATGAAAAGTAGTGTACTACATTGGGCAATTAGGTCGTCTGTTAACTGACATCTTAAAGGGTGAACAGACAGATTGATACTGATATGGTTAAATCACAGAAATAATTATATGTGGCTTCAAAGGCTGTCCCTTCCATTGGGCTGTCCCTGCCAGTTGTGGAACTGATTTTGATATTCACAGTGAGCTCATCACAATACAGCATTAACAATACTTTGGGCGTTGGTGTGTGATGTCAGCTGTAAGTTCAACACAACTTGCTGAGTTCTGAAACAAGAGTGAGTTGGACTCCTCACACACAGCAAGGCAAGGAGGGTTAACTGCACACCATCTAGATTAGGATCTAAGAAACTGTCGATGAGAGGACTTTAATGGGCAAAGGTTCTTTCCAAAAACCTAACGGTTCAGACTGCTTGCTTTGTGTTGCTGCATTCTCCAGTGACGAATAAAAGCAAGACATTGAAAGAGTCCCTTTCATTGTTGCTATATTATTCAAGGCTTTGTTTAGAGCTTTCTTTTCCCTAACTCCTGTCTCTTTTTCTCCCTCTGCTCCTTTCTGTAATAGAATACCAGGCAGCTGTAAATGGGAGCTGTCGGTGGAATTGTTCTCCATTTCTCTGGATCATTTTAACTCCTTTTGGTCTTTCTACAGCAGTGCTCAAGAGTGTCATCAGAATACAGCCAATCAGCAATGATAGCTGTGTTCATTGACCCTTATCCAGAGCTCAGTGACCCTCACATCAGGCTCTGAATCAAAGCCTTCTGCAGCCCCCTGTGAATCCTCCCTCTCCCCTCACTAATGATCTCACTTGTGCAAAAGGTTTTGTTTTCCATTCCTAAAAGCATTTATTTTAAACTCTACTCTGCTTGCTATCATTAATTTGAAATGTTTTCACTAATTATTAATACACATTTAGATCTGGCTGTAAATATTTATGTGATGTTAATTTGGTGAGAAAATTTTAATCTCCAATTTTCTTCCAGGTTTCTTGGTGCTTGTTAAGATCTCATTAGCTAGCAGCTGGAGTGTCCCGGCGTAGTTACATGATTTCAGCTTCACTGTGCTGTAAAATGTGGAGTATGATGCAGCCAAACTGGTGTGAGGTTCTGATTTAGTGAGTGAAAGCATATCTGCAAGGCACATCTCAGTATAATTGCATCCAGCACAAATCCATCTCTTTAAACTTTCATTTTTGCCGGATTGCTTTTAATGTCTTTTATCCGTAGGGGTTGTGGAAGGTGCAGTATGTTCAGGGGCAAGGTTTCTTCGGTGCCTATAAACAATGGGTTTATGATTTCATTACACACAGCTCACAGAAGAAATCTCCCCCAAGTGCCAGGAAAGAGCTGATAGGACAGTCAGCGCTTAGGGACAGACTGAACCAAGCTCTCTGCATGTTCCTAATTTGAGCACAGCATGAGTTAGGCAATATAATCTGATGCTGCCACCATTCTCAACTTGTAGTGCTGTCAAATCTGATTTCTATCTTCACACCCAAATCAAAGGGCACTTTTAAAGAGAGTGATACCATGGGACAGCTAATGTTGCAATCGTACAGCTTAGGATTGTGTCTGAGATTTCCTAGATGGTGTATGTGTGAAGCTGTCTGTGATAACATGGAGAGTCACTGAGCAGAGACTCCAGGTGTTTCACATTAAGGGGAAAAGTAAATCATTTTTAGTTCAATAACCAGTTAGATGGGGGCATTGGTGAAGCCAGTCAGCAAAGACCAACGGTCACATTCCACTATTCTGTGTTAACATAGAAGAATGTGGTCACGACATGCTCAGCTTGTATACCTAAGCTTTTCCAATAAGAAATTTGGCTGTCTTGTCTCCTCTAGGGGCGGCACGGTGCTCAGTGGTTAACACTGCTGCCTCACAGCACCAGGGACCCAGGTTTGATTCCAGCCTCGGGCAACTGTCTGTGTGGAGTGATTAGCACTGCTACCTCACAACACCAGGGACCCAGGTTTGATTCCAGCCTCGGGCAACTGTCTGTGTGGAGTTTGTACATTCTCCCCGTGTCTGCATGCGTTTCCTTCCACAGTCCAAAGATGTGCAGGACAGGTGAATTGGCCATTCTAAATTGCCCACAGTGTTAGGTTCATCAGTCAGAGGGAAATAGGTTACTCTTCAGAGGATCGGTGTGGACTTGTTGGGCCGAAGGGCCTGTTTCCACACTGTAGGTAATCTAATCTAATCTAAAAAAAGGTTCCAGCCCCAGATCTGTTGGTCGCATTGTGTCTGGGTCAGAAGGCTAAGGGTTAAGTCCTGCTTCAAGACTAGAAGGCACACTTCCAATTGCCGTTCATGAGAGGTACTGAGAGAGTGCTACACTGTTGGAATTTGGATTAAATGTCAGAGACTGGCCTTTTATCCTAGGTGGATATAAAAGATGTGATGGCATTCAGAATATAGCAGGAGAGCTCAGCTAGTGTCCTGACCAATATTTATCCGTCAACCAGATTAATTAGTCAGTTTTTTATTGCTGTTCTTTGTGATCTTGCTCTGTGCCAATTGGTTACCACATTTCCCTTTGCATGAAGCACCCCGTCGTGAAACACATGTGAGCATTTTATATAAATGGCCCAGATAAAGGAATTGGTGTTACAGTTATTAAATTTGCTGACGAGACTTGGATAGGTGGGAAAATAAGTTGTGAAGAAGAGATAAGGAAGCTACAAAGAAATTGGATGGGTGAAGTGAATTGAAAAAGATCTGGAAAATCTCCTCGTCTGTCCAAGTCCTTCTGCTGCCTCACCTCTTCCACAACATGACATGTCCCTCCACCCTATCTTTGTGTTATCAGCAAACCTAGCAACAACTTACCCAGTTCCTTCATCTAGATCATTGGTGTATAATGAGAACAGTTGTGGTCCCAATACTCAACTCTGCAAAACTCCACTAGTCACCAGCTGCGATTCTGAAAAAGACCCCTTTATCCCTTGTCCCTAACACCATGGACCCTTACATTATTTAGCAACTTCCCACACAGCACCTTATTAAAGGCACTGCAAAATTTCTCTGAGACTCCTTAGACAACACCTTCCATAGCTATGATCACTACCATCTAGAAGCACAAAGACAGCAGACACATGCGGACATGACACCTACAAGTTCCCCTCCAAGAAACTCACCATCCTGACTTGGAACTATATCAATGTTCCTTCACTGTCACTGGGTCAAAACTTTAGAACTTCCTTCCTGACTATGTTTTTGATGCAACTGCACCAACTATAGTTGTTCAAGAGACAGCTCACCACCACCTTCAACTGCAACTAGAGAGGGGCAATAAAGGCTGGCCCAGCCAGTGAAACTCACAGCCCACGAATGAGTGGAAAGTAAAAGGTAAGATCCTAAGGAGACTTGACAGGGCAGATGTGGAAGGGATATTGTCTTCTAGCCCATCTTGTGTGCCCATTTTCCATGCCAGTAGTGGGAATGCAGCCCAATAGTATACATAGAAACAATTAAAGTCCTTTCCTAAAACTCCAGTCATCAAAATGAAGACAAGGCTTTCTCTGCTATGTTGAATGCTGGGCTAGCTCTCCTTACACATTGTCTCGTCCACATGCCCATGTGATCTCTCGTGCTCTTGAATTAAACAACAATTATCTAGAAGCATGTACATGTGCTTCACATAACTCGACATCTGCTTTCTGTTTTGGGTTACTTTCTCTATTATGGATCTTTAGTTCACCGTTGTTATTTATAAGTCACTGTCTAATGTTTCTTTAAAAAATTACATTTGAACTATCGTACGAAAGAATTTCAGGCAAACTAGATGCTCAATTATCTAAGCAAAAATATCTACTTTGCATTAATTATTCCCATAAGATGTAATCTCCAGGCTACGGCTGTTCTTAGTTTTATCTAAGTGCCTCGGTCTTGTCAATTTTCAAGGGGAAGTTTCAAATGACCAATCCTTATCTGCGTGTTAATGAGCACTTGCAAATGTACTGAAGCCATGATGTGAAGAAGCCGGTGTTGGACTGGGGTGGACAAAGTTCACACGACATCAGGTTATAGTCCAACAGGTTTATTTGGAAGCACTAGCTTTTGGAGCAGTGCTCCTTCATCAGGTGGTTGTGGAGTATAAAATCATAAGACACAGAATTTATAACAAAAGATTACAGTGTCATACAGTGATATATTGAATAAACCTGAATTGTTAAGTCTTTCATCTTTTAGAATGGTTTGCAGGTTTTGTTCATTAATACGTAAATCCCAGAACTTCTTTTAAGTCACCTTCTCAAGAAAGCTTAAGGTTTTATCACAAAAAGTGAGATCTCAGCTCAGACAATGCATTAAAGGTGTGAGGTCAGAGTCTGTATGTATCCCAATCTTCATTCAGACTGGTTCTATTTCCAAAGTGGAATTTACAAAATATTACATTTATTGACTTTCTGCATTGACTGCCTGCAGATTGTGCATTTTTGAGCAAAATAGAATATATCTGCAAATATAATTCTGCAAATACAAACTCACCCCATGGAATTATATGTGTGTGTGCATGCATATCAAAGGCATCTTGAAACCCATTGTACAAAGGACCCCAGTTTCTGCCATGACACAACAGACTTTTTACAGAAACTCAGCACCTATAGACTAGTCGAACCAGGAACATTCCTCGTCACAATGGACATGTCAGCACTCTACACCAACATCACCCACAATAACAGCATCGCTGCAACAGCCTCAGTACTCAAAACCAACAACTGCCAATCTGCAAGCACCATCCTACAACTCATCCACTTCATCCATGACCACAACGTTTTTATCTCTGACAACTAATTCTTCATCCAGACACATGGAACAGCTATGGGGACCAAATTTGCACCCCAACATGCCAACATTTTCATGCACAGGTTCATACAAGACTTCTTTTCTGCACAGGACGTCCAACCAACGCTATACACCAGGTTCATTGACGACATTTTCTTCCTCTGGACCCATGGTGAGGAGTCACTGAAACAACTGCACATGATATCAACAAATTTCATCCCCCCATCAGGCTTACCATGGACTACTCTCTAGTATCTGTCTCATTGTTGGACACATGCATCTCCATTAAGGATGAGCACCTCAGCACCTCACTCTACCACAAACCACGAATAACCTCACGATGCTACACTTCTCCAGCTTCTACCCAAAACATATTAAAACAGTCATTCCCTACAGACAAGCCCTATGCATACACAGGATCTGTTCAGATGAGGAGGAACATGACGGACACCTAAAGGTGCTCAAGGATGCCCTCATAAGAACAGGGTACGATGCTCAACTCATCGATCGCCAGTTCTGGCGTGCCACAGTGAGAGACCATAATGACCTCCGCAGGAGATGGACACAAGCTGCAACCAATAGGGTACGCTTCATTGTCCAGTACTTCCTGGGAGCGGAGAAACTATGCCATGTTCTTCGCAGCCTGCAACACGTTATTGATGAGGATGACCACCTCGCCTTCCCTACGCCTCCACTTCTCGCCTTTAAACAACCACCAAACCTTAAACAGACCACTGTTCGCAGAAAACTGCCCAGCCTTCAGGACAACATCAACCACAACACCATACATCCCTGACAGGGCAACCACAGCAAGACGTATCAGAGTGTCGACACGGATACCACCATTACACATTGCGCGGCAGGTTCTCATGTGACTTAGCCAACATTAACTATCTCATACGCTTCAGGCAATGATACCATGACAAGCAGATACTACGACAATCAGCAGACAAGGGTGTTCCCTCCCAGTTGGGGAACACTTCCGCAGTCAGGGATATTCGGCCTTGGATTGTCAGGTGACCATCCTCCAAGGCAGACTTCAGGACAGGCAACAACGCAAAGTGGCCAAGCACAGGCTGATAGCCAAGTTCAGTACCCACGGGGATGGCATCAACCGGGACCTTGGGTTCATGTCACATTACAGGTGACCCCATTGCACTATACACTCTCTCTCACGCACACACACAAGCACACATACACATACACTCTTACGTACTCACATAGTCATGCAGACCGTCTCTCATACACACGCTCTCTCTCATACACACATGTGGCCCCACACTCACGCCCACACACACACCCTCTCACAGGTTTATACTCCGTCACACCCACACACACACAAATACTTTACCAGGTTTTCACACACACAGACACATACACTCTCATGTACACTCACACTCACATACACACAGTCACATACACCCATGCACTCTCTCTCTCTCATGCATACATACGCACAAATAAGTCTATGGGGTGAGTTTGTACTTGCAGAATTATATTTGCAGATACATTCTATTTTGCTTGAAAAATGCACAATCTGCAGGCAGTCAATGCAGACAGTAATATGCAGACATATAATATTTTGTAAATTCCACTTTGGAAATATAACCAGTCTGACTCAAGATTGGGACACAGACAGACTCTGACCTCACACCTTTACTGCATTGTTTGAGGCGAGATCTCACCTTTTGTTATAAAACCTTAAGTTTTCTCGAGAAGGTAATTTAAAAGAAGTTCTGGGATTTACATATTAATGAATCAAAACCTGCAATTCAGGTTTGTTCAATATATCACTGTATGACACTATAATATTTTGCTATAAATTCTGTATCCTACGATCTTATAAATCACAACCGCCTGATGAAGGAGCAGTGCTCCAAAAGCTAGTGCTTCCAGATAAACCTGCTGGACTATAATCTGGTGTTGTGTGAAATGTAATGAAGGCTTGGTATATTCATCCAATTTTATTGACTAAATTAGGAGACAGAAGAATGTGTAGAGTAATTTCAGCCCTGCTAGGCAGGTTGTTGTCTTCAAGTAGCATGTTACTTTTATTTTTAATAATCACATTAGCATACTGCACGGTGCTGTACCTTAACCAGCACATCTCCATAAACTATCACTACCTTCACCAGAGAGGTTTTATGTTTTTAAACAAATTGCACATGTCTAGAATTGAGCTTCCCCACAGCCCCCAAACTACTTTATTGACAGATCATGAGATTAATTTGGAATAGATTTGAAGACTGAGTAGGCAAGATAGCTGGGAGCATCAAATGGCAACTGCTAGCCTGAAGAGATCGACACTCTGTAAAATATTTATAGTAAGTTGTAAACTACACTTGGACCTGTGTGCTGAGCATTTGAGGTTCCACAGATGAACCCCAACAACAACACAATAGCTACATTCTTTACTTCCTGCAGCTGAGGCAGAGAGAGTTGATACTGTGTGGACCTGACCAGCTCCTCTTCTGGTAACATAAATATTTCACAAGCCTGCTTCTTCCAGGTGCACCTTGCATTGTTTTGAAAGCTGAAAGACAATTTTAATTTTCCAAATCACTTGAACCCTTCGCAGAGGACTCCAGTATTTGCAGCTTTAGGATCAACTGATGCCTTCCCTTGGTTATCTGCACTCCCCATCTTCATAGTTTGGCGTAAACTAGTCACCAAAAGACATGACCAACTAGTATCCATAGACACAGACAAAGATGGACACCAGTTTGACTGGGACAATACATCCATCCTGGGACAGGCTAAGCAAAGACACACACGAGAATTCCTAGAGGCCTGACATTCAAACCGGAACTCCATTAACAAACATATCGATTTGGACCCTATTTACCAACCCCTCAGAAAAAGAACCAGAAATGGTATTACCCACCACAACAGACCAAGACAGATAAGTAGCAAGTGGGACAGAACACCAGCCTTTCATTGGAGACTCACTGATTATATTACCTAGCATGGTGATAAAAAGTCTGATAACAAATCTACCAGCTCAGCAAGCAAACCCACAACCTGATATGGTGTAAATATTTGCCTAAGTCATCATGTTGTGGATTGATGCCAATGCCCTCACCCACACACACATAGTCTTGGTCTTCACCTTCTGTGCAGGTCTAAGAGAATGTTATTTTGCCAATGGTGTCAGACCTTGAATGGATTATTAAACAAAAGTCTTATCTTCCTGTTATGGAATCCATGTGCCATTTGCAGAAGAGAGAGTTCTTGTGGTGTGCTGGCAAACACTTTTCCATAACTAATTAGAGCAAAAACACATCGACTTAATTGTTCATTCTGTGGTGGCTTGTGGAATCTTGCTGTACATAAAATGTTTGTCTACAAAACCAACTTTGACGTCTTACACAACCACCTGATGAAGGAGTGGTGCTCCGAAAGCTAGTGCTTCCAATTAAACCTGTTGGACTTTCACCTGGTTTTGTGTGATTTTTAACTTTGACAGCACATTGTAATAAAATCTGTGGCTTGTAGCATGAAAGTGAGCAGTGTTGGAGGGATAGAGATGCTGCAAGTTTGGAAGAAGCAGCATTAGGCCCATGGAGACTGGAGCGAATATCGGCTTGGAGTTGGAGCAGGCTGCGCCAGCAAAAGCAGGGTCGGAGGTCCCAGGAAGACTTGGGCATGTGGCTAAGCTGAAGACCTGGGACAAAGGAGAACAAAGTTTGGGTGCTGGGCACATGGTCAGCACTGGACTCCAAACATCTGCCAGAAGCATATACACCTCTTCTCATGTAAACCCAACTGGGCAAGAATGGAATCCACATTATTCAGTCTATTTATTGAATGCCAAGTGCTTTGGAACATTGTGGGAGATGCAATAAGTTTGCTCTTGTTGCAGTTTTCCTAATGCACTTTCACACATAAATTTATGTCGAAGTGTGATATTGAGCCATACAAAATGCAAGGCCTAGAATGAATTGAATGAGTTGGTCTTCACTTTGTCAGCTGTTTGTATATTAATGTATGCCTCAGCATCCTTAGGCACTCTTTGCCTACTAGCAGAACAAGTGCCCCTCAAATAAGAATAGAATTCTCCAGCTATCACCAGGCTGACAATTGATTGGGTCACTAGGGGACTGCCAGCTACAGAAGAACAACAGTTCAGCCATACTCAACACCTTTGATAGAACACAAATTGGTTTTGCTCCACTGGTGATGGTCACGGAGTTCAAAGTAAACTGGGGTAGAGAGTTGAACAGCAGTAGTACAAATTTAAAAATCACACAACACCAGGTTATAGTCCAACAGGTTTAATTGGAAGCACACTAGCTTTTGGAGCGATGCTCCTTCATTAGGTGATAATGGAGGGCTCAATCCTAACACAGAATTTATAGCAAAAAATTACAGTGTAATGTAACTGAAATTATACATTGAAAAACTGATTGTCTGTTACAATGGTACAGATTGGTTTCCTTGTATTAAAAGCAACCAACTGACTCCCCACAGCAATGTATCTCTTGTCATGACAGCCGATGCTCATCATAAATTACTTACCTACATTTGAACTTTTATCAAGTGTTACGACACGGGGTAAACCCTCCTGCTTAATTTAAACAGCAACACAGAAAAGATTTATCCTGTGCAGTAATCTGTGAAGATTCAACAGGCCAAGAACTATTTCAAGTAAAAACGAACAAGTTTATTTCAGCTTTTTCCGTATTCCTGTCCTCTTTTCTTATTCTTGGAGATTCTTCTTCACAGGTTACTGATTGATAAAGGTACCTTTAAGAGAGCTATTTTTCAGACAATCTTTACATGCTGGTAGCTTGGCAGTTCTCCTCTCAACTGTTCAATTTTCCCCAGTCTTATATCCCCAAAGCATCAGATTGTGTCATTGGCTTTTAAGGTTGTCAATATATCAATTCAAACTGATTGGAATTTGGTATTTTTGGGGTATAATTTAAACTGATTGGCCTAATTTGAACCTGTTTTGTCATTTCTAGGCAACCAGCTATCTTAGCTACCCCAGTAGCTGGAGCTCATGTTTACATTGTATCTTATTGAGAACACTTGGTGCTGTCACTGCTAGCTTTTAACTCTCTTAAAGGTACAGTACAGCCACATCTTCATAACACAAGACACTATTTTTCTTTAAGAAATAGGCTTAAAAATCATGAATGGCTGAGATTGCAAATCCACAGAATGGAATTCACTGATTGCTGAAAATCCCTGTGTGAACCCATGGAACATCATGCCTGTAGAGTGTCAGGGAAACTTCAAACACAGAATTAAAGAGGGAGCGATGCAAGGTAAAACCTGATTACAGCAAGAAATCCATCTCCAGTGGATTTTGGAATGAGTCAAAAGACATGTTTGTGTTTTACTCTCTCAGAACAGCACAAGAATAAGGGTTAAAAATCCCTGGAGCTTTAGTATCAGTGTATTAGTCAGCTAATGTGCTAGGGTAGACAAGTGTTCTTGAAAGTGCCAGCTTGAGGACAGCTATTGGACATCCCAGCACTGCAAATAAAGAAAACCTGTCTCTCCCTCTAAGTGCTGGAAGCCAGTGAAGTCACTATCTAAAAGGAAGCAAGACAAAAGCTTGACAACCAACTTGCAGAGCCCAGAATCACAAAACCAACGGTTTCGCTATGAATATCAGCCTTGTCAATGCCATCCAACTTAACACTCGCAACATTCCACCATCACTTCTTCACAGAACCCAATTCTAACCCATACATCTTTTTAGCCGGTATCTTTTCATTGCATTCACATTTCCAGCCTGCATGCATGTTGGTGTCACATTTTATTGCATTTTCTCACGTTCAGTAGCAAAAACCACTCCCCCTTTCTTTAACTCAAGAAAGCCTGGTTGATTTGCCTCCTTTTAAAACACAAATACCTGTGGATTGGTAGAAGTTATCCAGAAGGGAAGGGATACTTTTTAAATGAACCTTGTTGCGACCAACTGAGACAGAGATTGATTTAAGAGAGGGAGCCAGTTCATGCTTCCTCACCCACGAGCTGACCATTTTGAGGACATCTTGCCCAGAATCGTAAAACATGGAGGAATTCTGGCTGGAGATGGTTGGAACTCTGCACAGAACCTTTTGTTGCATTCATTCATGGGATGTGGGTGGGCCAGCGTTTATTGCCCATCCATAATTGCCTGGAGGGCAGCAAATACATTGCTGTGGGTCTGGAGTCACATAGGCCAGATGAGGTAAGGATGGCAGTTTCCTTTCCTAAGGGACATTAGTGAGCTGGATGGGTTTTTCCAACAATTGACAATGGATTCATGGTCACCATTCGACTCTTAATTCGAGATATTTTTATTGAATTCAAATTCCACCATCTGCTGTGGTGGGATTTGAACCCGGATCCCTAAAACCGCTGTCCCAGTCTGTGCACAGTTCCAATATTAGTGGCATCAAGCGCTGGTCTGGAAACAGAAAAATGATGGTCATACCAATGCAAGTCTTTGCTGTTCCTCCAGGAGATGCAGACTATTATGGTTTCCCTCCTGTGGCTCTATTTTGCCTTCAATCCGTTTTATCCCCTTCCCCTCTCTGGCCAACTCGGCATCCTGTTAAGGAGAAAACAGGAATTATTGCTCAACTGCCCATTCTAAACGTTATGTTTAGATCCCAAATCCTTTTGTGACTTAATGTCAGAATTTAAATCCATTATTATCCCTGCACCACTCCATGTAAGAGATAATTGCAAAACTATTTGCAGACGTGTCAGCAGCAATGATGAGAGACATGACTTTGAACGTGCCTGAGTTTAATGAAGCAATGTTTATTTTCCAAACTCTGCCTGGAAAATCTGTACAGTACAATGATCAGAGAACTGCACGTAGATAAGGAAATGAGTACCAGCTCATCTGTGGAGTAAAAACCTGTTGGCTGGCACCAGGAATAAAAATAATAACCAAAAGTGTCTGGCAAAGCTGACACTTTTAACTGGAGTTGCCTGCTTTTTACTTTAGTCCCAGTTCAGGGTACCTTCTGAAGCATTTCAGAGGCATTCTGTCAAAACTGCTAAGCAAAAAGAACACATCCCACCACCGTATTCTCAGTAGAATCAGGGCAGAGCACTAAAAGAAAGGTTCAAAAAGATCTACATTTATGTAGCACCTTTTATCATGTTAAAAATCACATAATGCCAGGTTATAGTCCAACAGGTCTATTTGGAGGTACTAGCTTTCAGAGGTCTGCTCCTTTATCAGGTCCCACAAGCACCTGATGAAGGAGCAGCGCTCCGAAAGCTAGCTTTTCCAAATAAACCTGGCGTTGTGTGATTTTTAACTTTGTACACCCTAGTCCAACATCGGCATCTCCAAATCATGACTTTTATAACGTGTTTTATATCATGACTGTTACACAGAAAATGTGCTGGCTAATTTGTGCATGTCAATTCCCACAAATACTGATGTTAACCTGTTGTTTGAGGGATAAATGTTACACAGGACATGAAGAACATTCTTCTATTCTTCTTTGAATCATGCCACAGGATCTTTTACATCTTTCAGAAACAGCAAACAGACTCTGGGTCTATTGCTCAAGCTGATGATGATACCACTGACAGTGCAGCACTCTCTCAGCACTATGTGTGATGAGGCTTTTCTCACATTCCAAGAAGTATTGAGAATCCTCATTTACGTTTGCTGACAGTGGTTCAGTGCCTCTGTAGAGAGGCAGCAGTTGAGGCAATTCTCCTCTGCCCTCAGTAGTGTTGCCGACAAGATAATATATCAGTGTTGCCATAGTCAGTGTTGCTGTCAGAGATGTCACTGCACTGTAAAAGGGCCATGAGCTCTGTTTGGATCCCACGATATAGGGAGCTGGTAAACATTGATTCCATTGCATTGTGTGCTCACTAATGAACTATTCATGCAGCGCAGGTTCTGATCTCAGGCTGGATCAAATGAGGGCAATCACTAGGATTGCAGCTGTCAGGATAATTATGTTTCAAACAGATAGAACAGTGCTATTCACATGACTGTCAGAGGCCTTTTAAAAATAACATCCCTTTAACAAAGGGGACTGAAATACACTTTGCTGAATTAATATTCTATTAAGACTTCACACATATGCAAATTTCATTCAATTAAATTACTATTAAGCTGTAATTTGATGGAGGACATTAGTAGAGGAGCTCATTTTGTTTGACCTGAAGCTAATTAAACTGGACTGGTATCAACATGATGAGGCTGGAAATGACCAAACCTTGTTCTTTGAAAGAGGTGACGTGGGCAGAGCAGGACGGTGATAGTACTTGGAGCTTTTCACAGCAGACATTTCTGCATTCATCCAGGTAGCTAGGTAAAGAAAAATACTGTTAGAGAGGAGAAGGGGGATTTAATTACAAAGATCAAAACTATGAGGGGTCTTGATATTGCAGATAGGGAGAAACTGTTTTTACTGCCTGGAGGGCCTCATTTACAATAATTGGCATAAAAATCAGAGAAGAGATGTTTTGTTTGACACTGAGTTTTTGTCTGGAATGTGCTGCCTGAAAAGGTGAATGAAGCAGATTCAATAATAACAAATCGAAACACATAGCACACTCCTGATGAAGACTTACACCCAAAATGTCAACTCTCCTGCTCCTCGGATGCTACCTGACCTGCTGTGCTTTTCCAGCACCACACTTTTCAACTCAACATAGAGGTTATGATTGATCAGAAATTGACTGGACCAGCCACATAAGTACAATAGTTACATGTGTGTGTCTGAGACTAGAATGAGTTACTCACCTCCTCATTCCCCCAAGACTGCAAGGGACATGTCAGGAGTGTGGTGGATTACTCTCCAATTGCCTGGATGAATGCAGCTTCTACAACACTTAAGAAACTTGACACCATCCAGGACAAGGATGCTCACTTAATTGGCACCACATCCACCACCTTCAATATTCACTTCCTCCACCACCAATGCAAGGTAAGAGCAGTGTATACCATGTACAAGATGCATTGCAGCAACTCAACAAGGCTTCTTCTATAGCACCTTCCAAACTCAAGACCTCTACCACCCAAATGGACAAGGGCAACAAATACATTGGAACACTGCCAGTTGTAGGTTCCCCTCCCAGCCATACACCATGCTGACGTGGAAATCTATCGCCATTCCTTCATTGTCACTGGGTCAGAATTCTGGAACTCCCTCTCTAACAGTAGAGGTTGACTCACTACCACCTTCTCAAAGGCTATTTGAGAATAATACATACTGGCCTAGCCAGTGATGCAAAACATGTCATGAAATAATAGCTACAGGTAAACAACTGCAGCCGAAATCCAAAGGTGATGGACTGATGGTGGTGGGGAGTGATGAACAAAATACCAGGAAATGGGGATGGCTTTGCAGCTGACTTCTGACAGTTTCTTAGTTTAGATTAGATTACTTTAGATTCCCTACAGTGTCGAAACAGGCCCTTCGGCCCAACAAGTCCACACCGACCCTCCAAAGAATAACCCACCCAATCCCATTTCTCTCTGACTAATACACCTAACACTATGGGCAATTTAGCATGGCCAATTCACCTGGCCTGCACATTTTTGGACTGTGGGAGGAAACTGGAGCACCCGGAGGAAACCCATGCAGACACAGGAAGAATATGCAAACTCCACACAGACACTCACCCAAGGCTGGAATAGAACCTGGGTCCCTGGCACTGTGAGACAGCAGTGCTAACCACTGAGCCACCACGCTGCCCATGAAAAAAAACAAGAATCCATACATTCTGGGTTTCCACGTACTCACTGCAAGGAGTTGAGGATTTTCATATCAGCCATGATCTTATTGAATGGAGGAGCTGACACGATGGACTGAAGGGCCTACATTCAGCTCCTAGATCTTTTGGTGTCATTGCATCACGCGTAAACTTACACAATGCAGATCAAATAAAGTACATTTAGTCTGGAACTTGAATGACAGCATCAGTGGCACGATAGGCCAGCCCTAATGCTAAATGTGATCTCCCAGCCAGCAGGACCTGGGGTCTGGCTGAAAACTTTCCCAGGGCATTGTATTTAATGGAAAGATGGCCCCAAATTACAAACCGAAAATGCAAAGGAAAGGGATGTTAAATAGAGATCTCTGAATTAATTAACACATGAA
Source organism: Chiloscyllium plagiosum (assembly GCF_004010195.1). NCBI lineage: Eukaryota > Metazoa > Chordata > Chondrichthyes > Orectolobiformes > Hemiscylliidae > Chiloscyllium > Chiloscyllium plagiosum. Next base: position 12,331,427 of record NC_057745.1, on the reverse strand, counting down.
AGTAATCTGAATTTTTCATTGGACTTTGGGATTTGTTGTTGTTATATATTAACTGAGGAATCCCCAAGGAAATTGGTTGAGTGAGTAGGAATACTATTTGCCATAGTACTAACATAGTACAGGCAAGTCCTAGATCTGGTTCTGTTCAGTGCTAAATAATCTGACACAAGTACAGCACTTCAATTGCCCTCAGTTCTCCTGGGCTATAGTTGAAATGACCTTAAAAACTAGAACTCAGCCTAAATGTTGCTAATTATTTTCTCTGCATTTTATATACAGCTCATTAATCACCATATGATCCTGCTAAAACCAGGTGAGCCCTCACAAAGTCACAGAGTCATGGAGATGTACAGCATGGACACAGACCCTTCGGTCCAACTCATCCTTGCTGACCAGATATCCCAACCTTATTGAGTCCCATTTGAGAGCACTTGGCCCATATCCATCTAAACCCATCCTATTCATATAACCATTCAGATGCCTTTTAAATAATGCAATTGTACCAGCCTCTACCACTTCCTCTGGTAGCTCTTTCCATACACACACCACCCTCTGCATAAAAAAGTTACCCCTTAGTTCCCTTTTATATTTTTCCCCTCTCACCCTAAACCGATTCCCTCTAGTTCGGGACTCCAAAGTCCAGGGAAAAGACTTTGTCTATTTATCCTATCCATATCCCTCATGATTTTATAAAGCTCTACGAGGTCAAACCTCATCAGCCCTGTTGATTTATTTTCTTATTAAAAAGTGGTGTCATCACTGAGAATTAGGAATTCAGTTTTCAAAAGCACCTTACACTGGCCAAATTAAAGTATTTTTTTCATGCTACAAGGATAATAAACACAGATACAAACAATTGAAGAAACTCAAAATTCACTGACGATAAGAACCCACTGTCCTTAAAGATTTTGTAAAGCATCACTGTCTATAACAATCATGTTATCCCTTATGAAGTCATCAAGGATAAGCCCTTAGAGACTGACAGCAACAAATCAACATGGCTTAAACTAAACATCTTGTCTATAATGTCATGTTTGATCAAGTACAGATCTCCAGTGGCTAAGATTTTCATATCTCAATGTGCAAGCCCCAACTTCAATCCTTGCCTCTTTAGTGAACAATAATCTTCATCATTGTCATACCTCTACACTTTGTGTGCCCTCTGCCCAAACGTAGTCTATTCAGCGATCTCTGGTTTCCAGTCCCTGGAGTTTTCAGCATTCCTGATTTCCACGGAGATTCAGAGCCACTCCTGCCACAAGTTGTGACTGGATTGGTGGAGTTCTATGTACAGACAGAAAGACAACTTGTGATGGGCAGTAAAGTTCAATAATGCTATGTGTTAACTAGAAACGTTCACCTCTTCCGTCTGTGTCAAACACAATAAAATTCTGTATATTTGTTGTTCATCCTCAAGTAATCTAAGGATTTATATTTGCCTTTTGTTTGCTGTGACAATTCAATCTCATTCAGTAATTGATAAGTTCCAAGACTTTCTTTTAATGTTGAAACTTGTGCAACTATAAGTAAGATTAATTTTTTTTAGGATAACGGTGAAGCTTATCGCGCTGAGGACAGCATATAAACGTGTTTAAGAAAACAGAACAGAGTTTGGAAAGAGGTTTGTTAATGATATGTGAATGAGGCAGTGAAATGTTCCAACTGTTTGTGATTTGACTTGGATGCTTTGGGGTAATTACGTTGTTTGTGTTTGACAGGCGATGGTACTATGAGCGATGGGGACTTTACAGAACAAGAAGATTCACCACTTACCACTGGGCTTTAAATCTACTTGAAGTTAATCAAACATCATCATCCTAATAGACTGGCTTCAGGTCAGTACATTGAAAGGCAAGCTGAACTGAATGGTTATAGGATTGGCAGCTTGATGACATCTTGTCAATCCTGTTTACATGATGGTGAAAAATGTGCACAAAACAAACACAATATTCTGCATAGTAACACTGTGTGAATGTGACAGATATTTTGGCTGCTGTAGTTCCAAATTTGGTTTGTTTCAATAGGAACAAGGCTACCCCCAAACTATTTTCTCCTTTTGTCAGGTCTCATTGATATTTTCCTAACTATCCAAGCAGGATTGTCTGCTAAAATGAGCCTCATTAGCTAAGTTCACCATCCCTGGCTAACAATACAATCAAGACGTTATTGGGGATTATTCCATTAAGAAAAGTACACATAAACAATGTGACAGCACAAGGAAAATAATTCAAATAGAGTGATTATGAGGTATATAGCACTGTTGTGTTAACTTAAGGTAAAATGGAGGTGATTATGTAGCCTGTTTTTGTGGTCTTCTTGACTGAAGGTTTGGTGAAATATTAAAAAGAGGTCCATATTGTGTTACTGGGGTGACACAATATTAAGTGTTCATCGTTGAAGATAATGAAAAAGTCACAATAAGTAGACTCTGAATCTCCCAAAGTCCCAGAAAGGTGCTAAAGGTTTAATGTTGGAAACAGCCAAGTTGTAAATTGCCCACACATTTAATTTTAGGATGAATGGATGCAATGGCCTAGTGGTATTATCGCTGGACTGTTAATCAAGAGATGAGCGGGTGGTGCTGGAAAAGCACAGCAGGTCAGGCAGCATCCGAGGAGCAGGAGAATCGATGTTTCAGGCAAGAGCCCTTCATCAGGAATGAGGCTTGTGAGCCGAGGGGATGGAGAGATAAATGAGAGGGGGGTGGGGCTGGGGAAAGGTAGCTGAGAATGCAATTGGTAGTTGGAGGAGGGGGTAATGGTGATAGGTCAGAGAGGAAGATGGAGCGGACAGGTGGGAAGGTATTAATCCAGAGACCCAGGTAACGTTCTGGGGACTCAAGTTCAAATCCCGCCACAGCAGATGGTGCAATTTGAATTCAATAAATATCTGGAATTAAACAGTCTGATGACCATGAATCCATTGTCGATTGTTAGAAAAAACCATCTAGTTCGCTAATGTCCTCTAAGGATGGAAGCTGCCATCCTTACCTCGTCTGGCCTAAATGTGACTCCAGACTATAGCAATATGGTTGACTCTTAACTGCTCTCTGGGCAATTAGGGATGGGCAATAAATGCTGGTCTAGCCAACAATGTCCTCATCCTGTGAAAGAATAAATTTTTAAAAGACGAAAGCTCATTGCGGTCCAGAATAACTAATCAGCATTTCTGCATGGATGCAAGGCTAACGTGTTCCATGTTGCCTTGGGGAAAATGCAGAGGTAGCCATTTTTGAGATCAGGTTACAGGCTCCCTCTACAAATCAAAATATATCACAAACAGCCGGAGAAGAATCGCTTTGTCAAATCCCACAGCTGGATGAAGGACTTTAAGTCAAAGAGCTACATTCAGCAGCCATTATTTCAGGATTTCGGAGGATTTGCTGTGGCTTTGCCAGAGGAGAGGAATTGATTGCTTGTAAAACTCTCCAAAAACTAAGGGACATGCCTGGAGATGGTCAGTTGAAGTTACTACTCTTTGGAAATGGAAACATAAGTCCATTAGAAGCTGCTCTGAATTGCTTGCTCTTAAAAATAAACTGTAAATCTGTGATGAGTGCAGTTTGTATATTAAAGGGGAATGTTCCTTTCTGAAATTTAAGTGCAAAATGCCTATAAAGATCATGTTCTGTCAGCTTTTGGTTTGCTGTTACAGTAAATGCCTTAAAATATGAAATCTTGACTTACCTGGGAGTTTGTATTTATTTTTTATTGGTTATAATTCTCTCTGGGTCTTAACAATGTCAAAAGCATGCTTTACAAATGTGCCACTTGTGGTGTGGACACAGATGCTGCAGGAAAACATATTGGGAAAAGGGGATTATGTAATTTCCCAATACATCCATTCCAAACCCAACGAGGAGATATCAGTTAACTCAGTTGGCTGGATAGTTGGCCTGCGATGCAGAGTGATATTAACAGCATGGGTTCAATTCCTGCACTGGCTAAGGCTACCATGAAGGATTCTTCTTCTCAACCTCTCCCCTCATTTAGGGCGTGGTGACCCTCAAGTTAAACCACTGCCTGTTGTCTTTCTTTCTAATGATAGAGAAGCCCTATTGTCTGGTAGGTCTACGATGACTTTCCCCATTGAGTGATTAAGATCTGGAATCCGTTGCTCGAATGGAGGTTGGACATCACGGTTTTTGATGAGAATTGCAAAGCATCAGAAAGGGAAAAAAACCATCAGGGCTGTGGATTGAGACCAGCTACAGGGCGACCCCTGTTTCTGCAGAATCGTTTCTCGTGGTTTCAGTTACATGCGGTTTTCCAAACACATTATAGGGAACCTTCCGGAACCAGGGACCAGGGGGCTGCCGAGAAGGTAAATTTCCCATTGAAATGAATGGATTCGCTTCCATCCGTGATTTCTGGTTTCTGTGTTAAGTATTGGAACATATCCTCCGCGTTTACTGTTTTTGATTTTACAGAGAGCTGGCATAGACTTGATGGGCTGAACAGCTACCATTTGTGCTGTAAGTTATGATTCCAACATGGGCTCTCAGCAGGTGATTGCTGTGAATCAATTCGTAAAATCAGTCCTTCCATCTGCAATTCTGATGAGGCAGAATACCAACAGGATTTATTGTCCAAGCAGAAACACCCTTTGGAAACTAATATTCAACCATAACTACTCAACCATTACAGGCCATTGGTGTGTGGTTGGTCAGCCAGACCCCAATGTGTGTCTGTGTGCTTTCTTACAGCTTTGTCCAAAAACTGTTCACAACTGAATTTCACATGCTAAATGGTGTTATATAGTTTACACAAGAAAATTATTTTGAAATATTTTCCATGAAATGTAATTTGAAATACTGTTACCACATTAACAACGGGACAGTGTAACATTACTTCAAAGTTTTCAAAATATGCCAAAAGTACTGCTTGCGAATGTGACCTATGTCAAAAGAGGGAAATTAAGAATCATTCTGGATTCTAGCTACATACCTGAGGAGAGAGGAAACCCATGTCCATTTCCGTCCGATAATGCCTGCACTGACTTGTGGATGCTACAAAATCTTGTACTGAGGACAATAATGAAACACAGACAGGTTTTAACAAGTTCTTCCATGTGTTTTTCAGTGAACTGCGTAGACTGTAACTGCAGGTTACATACAGTAATGGTGAATAATTTGAAACAGGGGCTGGGTCCTTTTATACTATCGGTTCAAAAGGAGAGTGATCAATTCTCAGCCAGAGAGCTGATACACATTACACAGTAACACCTTAAACTTTTGGATTGACATCAGGCTATGTGTTCAAAGCATAGCCAGCATCTCTATCATAACAAACACAAATTCAATGATCTGGGTTGAATCACTTTGCGAATACCATTAAAAAAAATAAGACTTGAGTGAACTGAATTCAAGTCTCGCAGTCTCATTAAAAACACGAATTCCACTGGGTACTAGTTAGCGAACAACATGCGAGAAATATTCTAACTATTCGTGTTTATATCTGAAATGACTGTCATTGATATTATTTTCAAGATGAGCAGCAGCTACAAAATGGCATTACGGATAAAGGCGTTGTAATTATTTATGTGGAGTATGTTAATTTCTTGGGTGAGTGATAGCAAAATTATCAAAATGAAACGAAGAACATTATGGAGCACCTTTCATGACCCTTTGCAGCAATTAAAGTCCTTTTGGAATTTCAGAGTCTTATCTTTTGCTTGCTATCTAAAACATCAAAGACAAGATTTTGTCTGCTGGTGATTTGTAAGAATATCAAAATTGCATTCAGGATACTGCTACAAGCAATGAATTTGGGAAATCTTTACACTATGCTTGTGGTGTCTCTGTTACAACAGTAGCTAAAGGAATCTCCCTCCCCCAAACTAATGATGTATCATTACTCTCATACCCCTCATAAAATCTGTGATAGTCCCCTTCCTGTCATATGACTCAAAACATGTAAGGTCACAGGGGGTCCTAGCGAGGTTAGAATTTAAGAGCGGGGCTTTTAAAACATGGTTATTAAACACAAAGAACCTTATCTGACATTTGCTCTGTAAGGTCTTCATCCCTGGAGGCTGATCAGAAATGTCAATAGTCCCAGAACTCCTCACAATGTCCATCTGTGACACACAATATGTTTCATGCCCTCTCACAGACCAGGATGAGGTTTACAGGCTTGGGAAGAACTTTTCCATCATCACCAAGTATTGACCCCCCCCCCCCCCCCCCCCCAGAGATACCCAAAAAAAAACAGCTGCTCCATTGACCCTTTTTATTCTGTTTTGCCCAGGGAAAAGTGCAATTTTGGGGGATCAGGACATATTTGGACGCTAGAGTTAAGCACACCATGGACAGGATTCAAAATGAAGCTCTTCGTAACACTATTCTAGCAAAATCCACAAATCTAGCATCCATAAGTTACTTTTTACAGTATCAGTGTGACATTTCCACTTCTCATATCAAGCACCTCTGAAGAACCAATAGTCCATAGATTTTCAAAGCTGAACCAGACTTCTTCCTGTCTGTCTGACAGTCAGAAAAATTCTATATTCTCTTTCTTTGCAGCTCTTTTTGCTATCTGTTGTCTTACCAATACATTATTTATGGTGCTGCATGCTCATAACAAAATACATTTTGCAAATTCAGACGTATTCCCTTTGAGTAACTCTTGAGTTTTTTTCCAATACTTGCAGGAAACCACACAAATAGATCTAGAGTCAGTTAAAACTGGATGAGGAACAGTCTTGTATAGTTCACTTAAAAACTGACCCAACTAATTTCACTTCAGAAATCCTCAGTGCTGTCTGGGAAAAGAAAGGCCTATTGTGCTACAAGTCTCATTGGCATTGACATTTCAGGTTCAGTCACTCAGCACAGGTTTTGGCCCCTCATCTAGGTTTTACAATAAAAAAATGTTCTCCCATTGAAAAGTGGGTAACAATTCTTCTCTGATCGGGCTTCAGTCCAACCAGAATGAAAGAGCAAACATCTTCAATTCAATGCCAATTCATAGAAACAAAGGGGCTGTTACATTTGCTGTCATCGAGCTTTGATTCAAATCTGATCCATTTATTACTGATGTATAATAATGGCTCGTCCCTTGGATTTCTGAGACTGACTAATTTGAATCCTCCACTTTTGCTTTGTTATTCAAAATATATAAATACAGGTATCCCTCATTATCTAGAAGTAAAGCATTCCCAGGAAGCTGAAAATGGCGTTAAGAGAAGATACATGATTCATATAGGAAAAATTCCATAGTTTTTCGTAAAAACGAAAATCTTCTTCGGATTTGCGAAAACAGGTACAAATGCAGGCCTTCCATAAAAACGAAGTGGCATAAAGTGAATGTTCAAAAAGTGGGGGATACCTGTACAACATCCCAGTGCAGCTTAACCTAGAGTTCATTTTGGATGGAATGCTGGGAGATTGCGGAGACGAGGGAATCTCAAATCTTTAATGTCCAAATATTTAAACTTTTTGTATTTAACATTTAATTGAAAGGTGCAGTTTAAAGTCAGGAATTAAGGGCCTAAGCAGAGATATACAAATTTGCAAATATTAATGAGTGAGTCTAAACACTGGCCCTTCATTTCTTTAATAATTTGGGGATGGGTGACTACCAGGCTGTACAAGAGAACAAGGGAGGTAGTGCAGGAGTCCCCTGAGATAATTTTGCTCATTTATTGGTTTACTGGGGGCAATGGTTATCTTTCTAGCTACTAGAGTGTATTAGATGATTATTGTAATAGAAGCACTGCACAGAGCTGGGGGAATATGTAGGAGAATGGCACTAAGTCATATACTTATTCCGAGAGCTGGTGGAAACATGTTGGGCTGAATAGCCTGAACCATGACAATTCTGTCATTCTGCTGATCCAACTGTTGGTACAACCAATAAATTGCTGATTAAATTTGGGTGTGTTAAAAAGGTTTGATTAGATTAGATTCCCTACAATGTGGAAACAGGCCCTTCGGCCCAATAAGTCCACACCGACTTTCTGAAGAGTAACCCACCTCCCTCTGACTAATGCACCTAATGGGTAATTTAACATGGCCAATCTACCTGACCTGCATATCTTTGGACTGTGGGAGGAAACTGGAGCACCCAGAGGAAACCCACGTAGACACAGGGAGAATGTGCAAACTCCACACAGCCAGTCACCCAAGGCTGGAATCGAACCCAGGTCCATGGCGCTGTGAGGTTGCAGTGTTACCTGTACAGTGTCCCAGTGCAGCTTAACCTAGAGTTCATTTTGGACAGAGTGCTGGTTGTTGTTAATTATAAAAAAAAACTATTCAATCTGGCACTAAACTGGGTATGTAGCAATAGCTGGAAACAGAAGCCATTGTTAATGTATAATCCTATTCAAGATCTTACCAGGTTCCCTGTGTTTGTCAATATTTCTGGTGATCTTCTGTTTACTGGACATCAGCTGTCCATCAGAGCTCCCTGATGTCGATGTATGGCCATGTTTTTCTCCACTGCGGTTCCCACTTGTCTTTTTCACACCTCCAAACATCTCCTTCTTAACTTGTGTTTTTGCCTCTTCTGAGCTGGTTTTGCTCACCATTGTCACTGGACTCTCTAAAGACTGGGTGCCTGTTATATTTCTGCTGGCTACGGTTCTGACAGTGTCTATTTCACTGCCCCTTTCATTGCTGGCTGCTTCAAGGGATGTTGCCTCATTGAGTTCATTCCTTATCCATGTTGGGACAAACCGACTGGTCTCCAACTCAGACATCTCTGAGCTTGTGTACTCATCGCCAGCTTCATTGCTGGAATGAGAATATTGAAGAATGCGCCCATGCTTTAGTCCTGGTTCCTCACGGTTTCCACGTTTACGAAGGCTGCGGGATCTCCTTACATGCTTGTAGCATGGTGGATCAGTACTCTCCACTAGGACATAGATGCTCTCCTTATTACAGACAATACTTCGAAGAAAAGCATGCACATCAGGGTGGTCCTCCAGAACTTCTTTCAAGGTGATTAGAGGAACTGGGATTAGTTGTTGGCTGCTTTCTTGATCTTGAAGGTTACTCTCACTCCCAAAGGAGTTGGCTTTCATGCTGCTGGATTCCTGTATATCCTTACCATCTGACTTGCAGCTCCCACTGCTGGTTTCTGTTTGATCTAGAGCAGTAATTACATTCCTCATTAGCACTAAATTCACAGTACTTTAAGTAAGAACCTAATCATTATCTTGATAGCGATGAAAGTCATTTGGAACCAGTTGCTGCGACTACAATTCTATAATTTTATTCCACGATCAATTTAAAGATAGATCACCCAACATTGTAGCGACTATCAATGGGTTTAGTGATGTGTGTATACGTGTGTGTGTGTGAGCAAATGTGTACTTAATGAGAAATAAAAACAGATATTGCTGGAAAAGCTCAGTAGGTCTAACAGCATCTGTGAAGAGCAATCAGATTTAATGTTTCAGGGCCAGTGACCTTTCCTTATTCTGATTTCTGTTTTTGTTTCTGATTTACAGCATCTTTTGGTTTTTATTTTGTACTTAATGTCAGTGTATTTCACAAGGCTGACTGTTTGAATAAGGAGATAAGATGAGAAGATGAGAAGGGAAACATTGAAGTGAATGTAGCCAAATATAAATTAATAAAATGTTGTAGTCTTAATCAGTGAAACTTAGCTGAGTGTTAGTTGAAAATGTTGCATTAAGCTTTGGGGTCAGTTAGTTCAGTAAAGTTGGATAGCTGGCTTGCAATGCAGAGTGATACCAATTGGCTGAATTCAATTCCCTCACCAGCTGAGAATAATCATGAAGATCCTTGCTTGAAGGTGTGGTATCTCAGGTTAAACTCAGCACCAATCGTTTGTGTCTGACGAGGGAAGAGCTCTATTTTCCTCTGGGAGTGTAGCGACTTTACTTTCCTTATTTTTATCAGTAAGTCATGCAACAGTCATGCAATGCTTGGCTCACACTTATAATGGATCACTGCATGTTGCATTCAGCAGATTTTCAATAAGCCAAAATCTGTATTCTAGGATATCAAGAATAGAGTGATCATTGTAAAATTCTCTGCTTGAACACAATATTTGCAGCCCCAAAACTTCCAGCAACTGTTCTTGTCATGTTACTATGGTGAACATGCCTAATTTTATATGGTTCAGGGTATAAACCACTTAATGCATCGTATGGAATCATGACTGTGTCAGTGTGAATTCATTTTACATGACAAGGAACAATCACACTGAATACAGAACAACAAAAGCAATGTAACAACCTGGTACAGGTACAGTTTAAAATTGATCACTTCAGTAAGTTTACACAGAATCAAAACTTCCATATATTTTTACTTGCAGCTACTTGTCTGTTTAACATTGCTACTTTTCTGAAGAAAACATGAATATGATAATAAATATACAGAAAAACTAAAGCCAGTGTGTGCTCACAACCAACAGTAGCTTAAATCAACAATTCTTTACCACATTGTGTGGAGGTGCTGGTGTTGGACTGGGGTGGGCAAAGTCAGAAGTCACATGACACCAGACTATAATCCAACAGGTTTATTTGAGATCACAAGTTTTTGGAGCACTGGTCCTTCGTCCAAAAGCTTGTGATCTCAAATAAACTTGTTGGACTATAAAGTGGTGTTGTGTAATATCTGATTTTAATCACATTGTGTTCAACAAATTACCTCCTGAAGACTTTCTCTTACCTTTAACTGATGTCATACTGCTATATGTCAGGTTTTCCCCCAAAGAATCTTGTTTGGAGTAATTACCATTTTTCTGCAATCAAACATTGACATCACTTCATCAATATGATCACTTTTAAGCAACAGGCTCTAGATAGAGTTTGAGTCAACACATTGAATTTTCAAAAAACATTTGCTCTTGGGACATTAGCATCATAAGCAAAGCTAACATCTGTTGCCCATCCCCAATTACTCTTAAACTGAGTGGCTTGTTAGGCCATGTTACAGGGCAGTTAACAGTTAACCACATCACTGAGTGTCTGGAATCACATGTAACATAGAAGAGGAAGGACAACAGAATTCCTTCTTGAAGGACACTAATGAATTGGATATTTTAAAAATGAAAATCCAGTAGTTTTATGGTTACTATTAAAAAGATTTGCAGTTCATTATTAATTGAATTTAAATGCTCCCTGCTGCTTTGGTGAGATTTGAACCCATGTCGGTGCAGCATGAGTGCTGGCTACGAATTACTTGCCCAGTAACATCATTATGGTCCTCACTGTCTGAATTTGAGTGAAATTTCCATTTACGAGCTGTGACATGCAGTCAAAGAATCACATATGACACATGCCCGGGTATAGTGTCAGCTAGATACATTCAGAAAGTCATACAGACAAGATAACCTGTGCTGTGAAGGTTAGTAATGGTGATCCTGGTGTATCTAGTTCATCCTCTCTGATATGGTTTCTTCCCATTGCCGCACTGATTTCAGCAAGCTGCTTTACATTTTCAGGACGTTTCTTACGGTTGTCATGGCTCACTGTCCCAGCAATGGATTCCTCAATTTCTACAGGGGATGGCGATGTTGGGTAGATAGCATCTTCAGATATTTTTGTGGCTGTCTGAGATGGCGTGGTCAACACGGATGGGTTTGGAGATTGCATTGACTTGTACTTGGTGCCCCAGAAGAGAATCTTATTATCATCAGTCCCGACAACACTGAACGTCTCTCCACAGCTGATTGTCTGAAAGGAAGAAACTGAGAAACTGAAGGTGCTAGTAAATCACTCCGCAGCGGATAGTCAGAGTACAGCACACACGCCACAGATCACCCTGACACAATTCTTATACTGTGGACAGAAATTGCTTTAATCCATACATCTAGTGTACAGGAAACAGAGTAAAGGGAGACGTCATAAAGTAGTAAAATTGAGAAGAATATGAGGAACAGTCAAGGAGACAGCCCTGAGTCAGCCAATGGGAGAGAGTTAATCACGTATGTGATCAGCCACATCATGAGTGCGGAGATAGGGTGGAATTTTCCTCTGCATTGAGCTGCAGAGATAGGTGGTGAGAAAGGGAAATAATGGGCTGAGTTTACCCGGTGGGGAACTCACCACTTCTTGCCACCTCAACAATTAAGCGCTGGGCGAGAAGGTCTATGAGCAACTTTCTTGACTTGCCAACCATTAAAGCGCCTGCGTAGTCAATTAAACCTACAAACCTCAACTTGCCATCTCCCAATCATTTGCCACACTGGCTACAGGGAAACCTTGGGTGACCTGCCTGCTGTTTACGGGGCCTCTGATTTCCCCAATCTGGGGACAAACAAAGGTGAGAGTGAAGGCAAAGGGCTAATCTCTGAAAGACAACCCTTTGCCCTTGTCTCTGACCCCCCTGATGAACCTTCTTTGCCTTGTGCACCCCCATCCCCTGAGAAAAAGAATAGGAAGACTTAATTCTCACTGTTGGAGATTACTGGTGGATGTTAAGACCCAGTTGCTGCTGGCTTCTGATTGACTGGCAGCCTCTGGTGCCAGTGTCCAAGCCTTTGATAGGTTAAGATACTCGCTCCCACTTACCTGTCAGCTCTTCATGAGCTGATTAGCAAGTGATATGGCGGGTTACTTCGCTGATAGGGAGATGGAATGTTAATCACTATTAAACAAACTCACCCCCACATTTTAGAAACAAGGAAAATCATGCCCAAAGTAATTTTCAGCTGATTACAATTAGAGTGGATTTACTTTTAAATGGATTTAGAAAATGTTACTCAGTTCAACATACTTAATTCTGATAATGCATAATGCTGCTATTTATGGTTTATCAGAATGGTTTTAAGATATCGACTAAAGATTTTGTCCCTTATTCTAATTTTAGTGAAAAGTCAATTTTATTACCAAAGGTTGCAATTATACAGTGTATACTGATAGTCTGAAATATTACGTACAGTGATATTTCTATGTTGGAGTTGTTTTACAAGCATTGGCATTTTGTACGGTTTAGTGTTGCCAGTACACAGCTGACCTTCTGTATTCCTCCCAAAGGTATAAATATTTCCCGGCTCCACAAGTACAATGCTGTGAGAGGGGCCCAGGACAGCATCTCTCACCCGGTGGTTCCTCAATGCTTTCACGACTGTGGGAAGTTTCCTTCCTTCAACATCAGTCTGCAACATTAAAAGGAGCAGCCTTTAGAATTGCTTGATACCACAGTTTGTAGCCTTGGTACTGTATGGCCTTGAATTCTAGATTAGATTAGATTCCCGACAGCATGGAAACAGGCACTTTGGCCCAGCAAGTCCATTCTGATCCTCCGAAGAGTAACCCACCCAGACTCATTCTCCATATTCACCCCTGACTATGGGCAATTTAGCATGGCGAGTTTACCTGACCAGCTTATCTTTGGATTGTGGGAGGAAACCGGAGCTCCCAGAGGAAACCCACGCAGACACGGGTAGAATGTGCAAACTCCACATAGTCAGTTACTCAAGGCAGGAATCGAACCTGGGTCCCTGACATTGTGAGGCAGCATTGCTAACCACTGAGCCAGATCTGACTCTCCCCCATGGTGCAGGCTGCATTTCCAAATAGTCAGAATGAACTTTTATAACCCATTTTTTCATTGGGTGTGACCTCCCCTATCTGTTTCTGATGTCCACTACCAACAACAGTAGTCAGTTAAAATCACCCATGGAGCTTATCCAACATAGTCCTCTTGCTCCAAGTTCTGATTTTTGTTCAGTGAGCGAACAGGTTCCCCTTTTAACCTGTGAATGAAGAGCTGCTGGTATTTTAGGGATTGAACCCCCCTCCTTCAATAGCCAGAGGCCTGTATGGGGAAAGCTAGTGTGAGCTTCCTGTCAGGGCAAACGTGTTAAGGCCGTTGGTCAGAAATAGGCCAAAACTGTATTTTCTGTTACCAGTTTCATCCTTTCTGTTGGAACTGAAGACGATGAATATTAGCCCTGAGTTATATTTCAAGCAGATTCTACAAGCCAAGCTGGGACCTCACCAGCTGTCAGCTGCTCAGCCCAACTGAATCTCAAACTCGGTCGATGTGACTGACGCGTGAGTTGCAGAATCTGGTGGGGGTCTCTTGCTGCCTGAAACTCCTCTCTCACACCTCTTCCTTGGTTGCTGCTTTCTGACATAGCCTGGATTTAGTACAGCTCCTGAAGCGGACTAGATAGCAGGCAAGCCAACGTTAACACAAAGCATCCCATTAGAAGTCGGCAGCAAAAATGGACTAACACGGGGAACCTGTCTGCTGTTAGGTTCATTATTGAGGTCTGAGTCTTCACTTTGGGTTCTGAGTCCATCAGAAAGTAGCAAGGGTTCAGTAATTCTCCAAACTTGAACAGACTTCCCATGCCTCCTAATGTCTGCACAGACTCAAGGTGGTCTCTCTTTCAAAGACAATGGTGACTCCCTACTTGTGACCCCCATCCCACTTTTCAATCTATCCTAATCATCATCTTCCAAGGATACCATGATGCTTAAAGGTCTCTGTTTGGGGCTGACACCGTTAGAGAGTCGGCCTCTCTTTATCTTCACATCTTGGCGGGGCAGGTTTTGGACACTGGGCTCCTTGATTTCGGGGATGTGTTAAACATCTGAGATGTGTTTAATTGGGTCAGATCTTGCCCATTAAAGTGAGGCAGGTCTCCCACCACTTCAGGTAACAACCTTGGATTTAAACCTCCCGGGCAATTCACTGCTGAGATTATTTCCACAGCCTCTCATTGCCCCCAGAGGAAAACTTTTCGGCCTACAATATATCTTGAGTATGGCTTTATTCACACAGTAAATTCTTTTGATGGGTGCTTCTTCCATGCCCTTTTATTCTGTAGGAAACATAACGATGTTGATCTTCATTATGGATCAGAATTATAAAGGTGTTACAAAGAAGGATGAGGCCATTTGGCCCATTGTGACTGTACTCCCCGGTTCTTCAAACGAGCATCATTACCCAGTGTCAATCTCCTGCTTTTTCTCCATACCTTTGAACACTATTTTTATCCAAATAATCACCCAATGGCCTCTTGAATGCCTCAATTGGTTCTGCCTCCACCAGGCTGTGCATTCCATACCCTAACTACGTGCCGAGACTGGAAGCTTTTCTCACATCGGTTTGCCGTTCATGCTACCTCATTCTCCAGTCACCCTTTAAATAACCTGTCTACATTATCTTGCAGAATTAAGGGAAATACAGTCCTTTCTAATTTTTCTGTGGGAAAACGTACTGCTGATTCATCATCATAGCTCAAGAGTTTTGAGTTCCAACATCAAACCTTGTACCTTCAATGTATCAATGTCATTTTAATGCAGGATACACTGGATTTCACACATTACTGTAAATATGATCTTACCAATGATTTATGCTCAGTTGAACAAAGTTTGTCTTGGATTATAATCATATCCATGCATTCCAGTATCTGACATCCTTGTTGACAATATGCACTGCAGGACATTGGTATATAGGATACAGAGCTCTATTATTACTAGTGCTGCCACTGAGATTGGTATTACATAAAAGGAGCTGGAAATGTGTTGCTGGAAAAGCGCAGCAGGGCAGGCAGCATCCAGGGAACAGGAGAATCGACGTTTCGGGCATAAGCCCTTCTTCGGGCATAAGCCCTTCTTCTCCTGTTCCCTGGATGCTGCCTGACCTGCTGCGCTTTTCCGGCAACACATTTCCAGCTCTGATCTCCAGCATCTGCAGACCTCACTTTCTCCTCATTACATAAAAGGATGCTTGTTAGCTTTATCGAGAACAAATTAATGTTATTGCAGAGTTTGATACTCCTTTTATATTATGCCAGTTAAGCTTCTCATTTCTCCTTTAGTTAGTTGTGATGCTAGAAGGAATCAGATAATTGATTCTTTTGATGCCTGTACAGCAAATATTCTTTCCATGGAAGGGTTTGGCACTTATCACAAATTTCGGTAAGACTTCTTCACAAGTTTCCTTCATGGATGAAAAAACACACATTTAAATGGTTCTATCTTCCAAGCTCCTTATGCTTTTGCTTTTTTTTTGTGGACCAGAATGCTTCCTTTGCACCTCACAAGGCAAGTTCAGACCTCCCTGGATTTCCTTTCATTACTACGTCTCAGAGTCACAAGGCTCTCTTCAAACCTCTCACCACGATTGACCAGCAAGCAGCACACTGATGTCCTGATATAATCTTGCTGCTCCTACTTTGCAGCCATATCTTTCAAATCCAAAGGTTGGCAGGGAGGGGGTGGTGGTGAGAAGAATTGCACATCATTTTGTATCATACAACTAGCTCCAAGTGTTTGTTTTAGCAGTAAGTCAGGAAGCCAGCATAAGAACTCAACCCTGCTGTACCACAGCAAGATAACACGTAAATACATTTTAAAACCTGCTGTCAGCTACTGTTCAGAAGAAACTCCATCCTTATCCTCCAGCAGCATATGAATATAATACAACTCTCAGATAATATGTGGGAATTCGCAACAGCTGAGTTAACAGAAATTAAAAATAAACACAGAGAAAGCTTGAGAAAGCGAGCAAGTCTGGCAGCCTCTGTGGGGAGTGAGAAACAGAGCTAATGCTTCGAGACCAGGATCACTCTTCTTCAGAACTGTTTAAAACTTCAGTCCTGAAGAAGTCATACTGGACTTGAAACGTTAATTTTGACTCTCTGTCTCTCTCTCTCTCTCTCCCTCTGCAGATGTTGCCAGACGGGCTAAGCTTCTCCAGCATTCTTTGTGTTTACTTTTAATATCTGTTAGGTCACAATCCTAGAATCTGTAGTACTTTGCTTTTAAAAAGATGTTAAATATGAGCAAATATACAAGTTTCAATTAATTTCTACATGTATTAAAAGAGGTGACCAGATATAAAATATCAGATGATACTTGTCTGTCATATCAATAAGTGAAACACACAGGATTCAAGGATACTCACTCGGGCAAACAGCATTGTCATCTGCATGAGGAGGCCCCGTCTCTCGTTCAAACCCAGTTTATTGTACTGATTATTGCCACAAGCCAGCACACTATCAGTATCTATTGATCACAAAGTAAACAATTCAGAAAAAAAAGCATATACCTGCACAAAAGATAAAACCATTGTTTTCATAACACTACCTTTAAGGACTAACAAACAAGTATTGATGGGATGAAAAGTGATCTAAAGATAGGCCCCTTTTCTTTATTATTGTTTATGATTTCCTGCCTTGGGGTGCAGGCATGGGGGACATGTGTTGAAAGGGGACTGTTGATGGAGGTGCCCATTCCTATCACTTATCCAGCTGAGGCAGGAGGAGCCTCACTCTCTGGACCTGCTGCTGTTTCCAAACATCTCCCCTTCATCTGTTAACCAAGAAGGGTAGGGAACAGACCTGAAGTGGCCTCAACTGAAGCAAGGATGGGCCAGCCGGCTTTTCCTCCAGAAAATTGCAGAGAGGTTGGGCAGGTGGAACTCAGTAGGAAGGTTACCTGAGGAACATTACAGGTACAAGCTCCCCCCCTCCCCCTTACAAACCCATCAACTAGGGAATGTACTATTCTGCCCCACAAGAAATCATCACCACAACTCATGAAGGTAGTTGAAAGTTTTCTTTTATGATACCAACAAAATCCTGCAGGAATTGCTTGTTACAAAAATATAGCCTATTTTCAATAAAAGAAACATATCCGACTGAAAATACCACACCTAAGTTGCATTCAATAGGACAGATGGAATACTGAAACAAACGTAGGGAACCGCGGAGAAACACCAAACTCCTTAAGAAGAGTCACACTGGACTCAAAATATTCACTCTGTTTCTCTACCCGCAGATGCTGCCAGATCTCCTGTGTTTCACCAGCATAGTGTGTTTCAGATTTCTAGCATCCACAGTATTTCCCTTTGATATGAAGGAACACTGATTCCCCTGCTGAGGGAGACAGTAGGCAGTACATGGTCTTCGTGCCTATATTTGACCTCATGTTATGAAACGTCATGAGCCCCAAAGTCAATGTTGAAGACTCCCAGGGTTTTCCTCCCAACCATTTAATACTGCACTGCCACCTTATGTGTTTAAGTGTGTTGAATCAACCTGGTCACATATGTCGTGAAACATTATTGGCACAGGTAGGTCTTGAACCCAGGTCTCTCGTCCTGAGGCAGGGACATTACCAGTGTGCCACAATAGCCTTTACCTTGTATATGATCATCCTGGTGGTTGGGCAGGATTGGCCCAGGGATGGTGGATGGAGGAATCTGGAATATTTACTGTGGCAGGTTGCTGCTTGGCTCAGCTATGGGACAGGTCTCCCAATTTTGTCCTAAGCCCCCAGCAGATACTGAAGTGCACTTTGCAGGAGTGACTAGACTGGTTGTTCCCTTGTTATACCTGCTTGTTGCCAGGCAGTTGTTCCATTTTTTTTTCTATTATTAGACTTTCTTGTCATAGGTTTGGTACAACTGAGCGACTTGATAGGTTATCTCATTGTGGCCCCTGAGCCCCTCCCACCCTACTCAAAATTGAAGCTATGTGATCTTATATAATCTTACATAATCATCAGTAAGCAGTCAACTACACTGTTATGGACATAGACGTTCCTGTAAGAACCAGCAGATTTCATAGTCATTTTCATAGAGTCATACAGCATGGAAATAGACCCTTCAGTCCAACTCATCCATGCTAATCAAGTTTCCCAAACTAATCTTAGTCCCACTTGCCTGCATTTAGTCCATATCCCTCCAACCCTTTCCTATTCATGTACCTGTCCAAGTGTCTTTTAAATGCTGTAACTGTACCAGCATCTACCAATTTCTCTGGCAGTTCATTCCACATATGAATCACCCTCTGTGTGAAAAAGTTGCCTGTCAGGTCTCTTTTAAGTTTTTCTCCTCTCACCTTAAAATTATGCCCTCTAACTTTGATCTTCTCTACCTTAGGGAAAAGACCTTTACTAATCATCTTATTTTTGCCCCCCCATGATTTTATAAACCTCTATAAAGTCACTGACTCCTTCCCTAAAAGGAATCAGATGGGGTTTCATGAACAATCAGTAATTTTACAGTTTCAATTAATGATGTTGCTTTTAAGACCAGGTTTATTTAATTATTTGAATTTAAATTTCCATGTTGCAACAATAGGACTTGAGTTAAGTCTCTGGGTCATTCCTTGACCAACTACATGATCATTATATGAACACTCTTTTCACTGAAGAAATGATGAAAGTAATCACTTTAAACAGGGCTGAAGTTTTAAATGGTGTTTTGATTTTAATACTAAGTTGACTGATTACTGTACAGTATCTGCTATGTCAAAACTCGATTAGTTTAACCATTTGTACTAAGTTAAAGTATAATAGAAGATCAGATATATACCTGTTAAGAACATGGTTCCATCTACCCCACACTTTACATCTCTTATGAAGGTCTGCTTCTCGAATGATACCTCCATTGGTGAGCAGTGGTCATCATCATTCCCAAGTCCCAGTTTACCATATTTTCCATTGCCCCAAGCAAACACCTAGAAGTTGGTGAAAGAACCCCTGCTCATTCTCCATCACTTCAATTAAAACAACAGATATTTCTTGTATAGAAAACTTGTTGAACTCAATCAAATTCAGTTAACCTAAAGTGAGTCAATTAACTGCAATGCTCAGTGGAGCCAAATCCAGAAAGTGATGTTGGGGATGTGCAAGTGTAGGAGCAGTGTGGCTCATACTTCAGTTTTACTGAACTTAAGCAAGATATAAATTTGCCTGCATTTCATAGAAAAACAGATAATTCAGCAGAAATAGCATTCTGCCCCTTGTTTACACTTGACATTGGACTCATAATAGGTTTTCCTTCATCCTTTCCAGTATGTTTCTCCTTCAATGAACGACAGATTTTCTGACGGGTGCTGGACTGATGATGTACTAAATCCCTGCCACTAGAAAATAGCCAGAAAATGATGTCTTCAATGTCCTTATGACTACAGGGAACTATATCCATTTGCAGTAATACATTCCATATTGCAATAATGTTTTATGTGCAAAAACTTCTGATTTACTATCTTTATGGTTTTAGCACTAACTCTAAATTTATGGCCCTTGGTAACAACTCACTCCCCAGTGGAAATAATCTTACCCAGCTCATCCTCACAAACCTTTTCAATTCTTTTCTGGAAGAGTTGAAGGAGGAGAATTATCAAACATTGACGGTTTGATGGACATTCCATAAGCACCTTAAACCTTACAGCTGCATCAGTTGGACTTATGTGAAACCAACCAGCTCCAACCATTTAGAATTTAGAAGATAATTTTGGATATTTTTCATAAAGTATTTCAGAGAGCAGCACAGAAGCAATGAATATAAAGTATATAATGTTACAAATGTGAAGACGCTGGATGGGTTGTTCACAGGAGGAAATAAATCTTCCCATTATTTCCCACATGAGGAAACTAACAGTTGCAGTGAACAGAATAAATTGTACTAGCAGAGAATTAAAACTCATCCAGGTGTATAATGGCAACAGTAATCCCATTTATGAATAATAGTGAGCTGAAAATTATAGGGATAATTTTACGATCTAGCACTCCTGATGTACAAAGGAACATAAATTAGGAACTCACATTCAAAAGTTAAAATTAATGGACAGGAAATCTTGAGCACCATACCTGAATTCCTATTTACCTGTAACCCTTGTCAAGAAGCCAGGTAGAGGCTAGTCAAAGCAACCAGGCATTATGGTGTTAAAGGTGCCAGACGACATTATGTACGGATGCCTCCTAGCTGCAGAATAGTGAACTATAAGGGGTGAAGGTTCTAGTGTAATAAAGCACAACACCATAGGATATCGACTACTTTCATATAACAGAGAACATGACAATTAAAAAGGAGCTCTTTAACTTGTTTATGTGAAGTGATTTGCAATCATCAGTTTGTCCATTTTTTCAGTCATAGTACCTTATGACTCCACCTCTCCCACCTGTGAAATATATCTTCCAATCCAGACATATGTTCCTCATCAAGCTATTGCTCTGGATCTTTTGGTTTCGTCCAAATATGCAACATACAGTGAGCTCCAAAAGATTCTATCCACCTTTATTGGGGGGGGCATGGGGTGTAGGGAACAGGGATCACATAATAAGGCAGCACCAGATCAATCCAGACGCCTCAACCTTTGCTTCAGTGCTCTCAACATATGCTTGGCAGCTGACATTGTGGTTCAAGTGCCTGGTTGTAATCATAATGCACTTCAATTTTTGAGTTTTTGTACAGGCATTAGGCAATGAACACCAAACAAAGTCAAACAATATGACATATAGCAATTTCAAGCGTTTTGCTACACATAACTTATGTTTCCAATTGGCACAAGCACTTTAATCGCTGTAACTTCAAAGTCTTCAGTCTCATTTTCACATCTCTCTGTGGCTTTCTCCCACTCTGTCAGTAATCTGTACGTCCCAGACACTGACTCTACTTTTTTGATGCCAAGATGTGGAGGTGCTGCTGTTGGACTGGGGCAGACAAAGTCAGAAGTCACATGACACCAGATTATAGTCAAATAGGTTTTTGAAATCACAAACTTTCACGTGACAAAGGGGCTTCACTCTGAAAGCTTGTGATTTTAAATAAACCTGTTGGACTATAACCTGGTGTCGTGTGATTACTGACGTTGACACCGGGTTACTGCTGGTTCCCTGCTACACTGTCATTACAAAATTTCTTTAAGGCAACTGTGTCTCCCCAGTTAAGATCAGCAGAGACATTTGGCTCATCCTATGACCAACAAAGGCTACCTCTGACTAAACATAACCATACAGATGTTTGTAAACTTTAAGAACATGTTACTCACCTTACCTTCACTACTAACACACAACACATGCTGCAGGCCACAGGCAATGACCCGAACATTGATACTGAGTAGAGCTTCAATCAAACAAGGTCTGGAGGTACTAAAGTGGTCCCCGTGCCCAAGACAGCCTTGGGCTCCATCGCCAGACGTCATTACAATTCCATTATCACTAAGAAAGACACTGAATCCATCGCCACAACAGGCCCTGCAAACAATCACATTGTGTTGGTTAGGAAGGAGCCTCAGGTTTTATTATTGTCGAGGTAGGCTGGAGTAGAAACTTTCTGTAGGTAGTACATCATCAGTAAATGATTGTGTTCCTTGTCATGGCTCAATTGGTAGCACTCTTACCCCTGAATCAGAAAGTTGAGATGTTAGCATATTAATCCAGGCTGAATCTCCAGTGCAGTTTTGAGGGTGTGCTGCACTGTCAGAGGTGGTGTCTTTCAGATGAGATGTTAAACCAAGGCCCAGTCTGCCCAACTCAGGTGAATGTTAGAAGTACATGTCACAATTTGAAAGATGTGGAATTATCTTTGTTGCCTCGCCAGTATTTATTGCTTAACCAACGTCATAAAAATACATTACTTAGTCACAAGTGTTAGCCACAAAGTTCAATTATTAGCCACATTTAATTATGGGTGGCGCTGCAAGGGATCTGGGTTCAATTCCAGCCTTGGGTGACTGTCTGTGTGGAGTTTGCATGTTCTCCGTGTCTTTGCGTGGGTTTCTAAGGAAGCTCCAGTTTCCCCCCACAGACCAAGTTAAGTGGATTAGCCATGGTAACTGTGGGGTTACAGGGATAGGTGGATTTGGATTGGATGCCCTTCAATTGGTTAGTGCAGATTTGAAGGGCTAAATGGCCTCCATCTGCACTGTAGGGATTCTATGATTCTACAAGTACATTTCTATCTGTGGACAGTACATTACATTTTGCATGCTGTTCAGTTCTCGTGATCTCATTCGTGCTAAGTATCTTGTGGAAGTTTCTGGAGAAGAACAACTGAGAACCACATTTCGACCAATATAAAGATATAAGAATCATCTCAGCAACCGTTGTCAACAGGAACCACTGAACTACTTTCCCTGTTATACCTCACTCAGAAATGTAGTTGTAACCTCGGTTATGATTTGGAGGTGCCAACCACCTGAAGGAGCAGTGCTCCGAAAGCTAGTGCTTCTAAATAAATCTGTTGGACTATAACCTGGTGTTGTGTGATTTTTAACTTTGTAACCTGGGTTAGTATAGTCGGGGGAATAGATACTGTTCTCTGTGGCCAGGATCGAGAGTCCTTAAGGTTGTAGTGCCTACCTGGTGTCAAGGTTCAGGATAGCTCATCTGTACTGAAGAGAAACTTGGCGTGGGAGGGGAAGATCAAGTTGCTATTGGTTCCATGTAGGAACCAATGATACAGGTAGAAAGAGGAAAGAGGTTCTACTGAGGGAATATGAGCAGCTAAGGGTTAAATTAAAAGGCAGAACCAAAAAAGTAATAATTTCTGGATTGCAACCTGAGCTACAAGCAAATTGGCACGGGGTCAACAAGATTAAAAAGGTAAATGTGTGACTCAGAGATTGCTGTGGGAGGAATGGGTTTGAATTTGGATGGACCAAAGGGCCTGTTTCTGTCCTGCATGGCTCCACAACTGTCAGGGTTAATTCAAAGACAGCTCTCAGCCCAGTTAATAGACTGATAGTGTAGTTCAATCAGCAGGCCCAGCAGCATCATTAGGTGGCCACGGTTAGGGCTACAAGGAGAGAACAGGGTGTCTTCATACTGAGGGCTGGGGACAGAGTGGTGATGTGCTGGGGCTATGCATGCTAACCCTGGTGTTTCGGAAGGGGGATTCTTCCACCAATGGTGTTGGGTCTACAGGGGTGACCATTGCTGTTGGTGGACGCTATCCATAGATCATAAGGCCATACGAAAAAATGGCCTTCTATGGGAAGCTGCAGGAGCATTTCAAGAGCAGACTCTTTTTATTTCATATTGGGTGAAATGTTGACAGAATTGTAAAATGGACATGAATAGTTAACATAATTACATTTAGTTAACTTAATTGGTGGCCAACCGCTAGCCATTGGGAGGCTGAACTTCCCTCGCAAAGCTTTATGCTTCCAGCTGATCACCTCTCAAATAAAGTAAAGGACTGTGGATGCTGAAAATCTGAAACAAGATTGCTGCAGAAACTCAGCCAGTTTGGCAGCATCTGTGGAGAGAGAAACAGAGTTAATGGTTCAGAACTGGACAAGAGTGAATAAAAATCATACCACAATTGAAATGTTAACTCTGTTTTTTCTGCACTGATGCTGTCAGACCTGCTGAATTTCTCCAGCATTCTCTGTGTTGGTTTCCACGTCACAAACCCCCCAGCTAGTCTTCAAATGGTTTGTAAAATCCATCCTTAAAGCCCAGACATAGACTCCATAAGGCAGAAATATATATTTGTTATGATATTTAATCTTCTGATTCAGTTGTAAACAGGGATCAAACATATTTCCAAACAAATATTTATTGAGCAAGCTATGCCCATTTCGGTTTTTATTTTGTGCTTTTATGTTGAATTCCCCAACTCAACAAGGCTGGGAGAAGATTAAGCTTCTAAAACTGATTCTGCTGTATATGAATAATTGGAGATATCCTGACAAATGAAAAAATATCCACCTGAAACACCATAGAGTCGAACAGTTCGCTAATACCTAACTATCAGGAAGATAAATCTCCTATTTATGTCCTTTCTCTTCATAAGCTGCATTGGCCCAGAGGCTCTGAACCGTGAGCTCATAAACTTTATTACCTGACAATAAACTTTCCTTTGAGTGCTTCCACCAGCTGAGGTCTTGAATGTGACTGCAGGTCCCCGTGACCGAGTTGGCCTTTCGTATTGCTTCCCCATGTATACACGGCTCTCTCCACCGCAACAGCTATCATATGACCATCAGCCACAGCGACCTGCAAATCGAGACAGAGTGACGCAGTAATCTGTGAGTTATTGGTTTGGAACCAGGATTGTACCAGTCTGCATCATCTTTTATAATGTTTAAAATTTTATACATAAGTATACACAAAATGTATATATCTTTATACCTCATTAAAAGTGCAGATGGATGAAGGATGTTTCCACTCTCGGAGGGTCTAGAACTAGGGGATACACTCTCAAAGTTAATGGTTTGCTATTTAGGACTGAGTTGAGGAGCAATTTTCTCACTCAGAGGGTGGTGAATCTTTGGAATACTCTGTCCTAAAGGGCAGTCATTGAGTATATTCAAGACAGAAATCGATAGATTGGAACATTTGGGGATATTATGGGAAATTGACATTGAAGTAGAAGGTGAGTCTTGATCGAATCGAATGGTGAAGCAGCAAGGGCCTGAACTGCCTGTCCCTACCCTATTTCCCATGTTCCTTTGCTAATTTCTTTGTACAAGAAGATAATCAAAGGCATGGTTCAGGAATACAATCGGTTCTCCTATACTGTGCGTTTCTTCAACGCAAATTGGCTTTAACACGATTGAAGACTTTAGACCGTTATCTGTAGAACGCGAACTTTCCTTACCTGTATTGGCTATAACGCAATTCTGGCCCCATTAGTTTAGACGGCGCAACTATTGCCTGATTTTCCTAAAACATGAGATCGCACGAGGATGAACTATTGCGTTATAGCAGAACTGACTGTAACTAAACAACAGGAATGCAACATTCTTAGAGAGTACAAAAATAACACTGCAAAATGAATGTATCAAACTGCAACTGCATCCAGCAGTTTTTTGTTGCCCCACGTCCATCCCTGTTCCTAGCAGACTCTCATTGTACTGCTCCTGGCCATTTCCATGGGCATTAGAATTTCCAATCCTGGGTGATTTACATATCCAGAGTGGTCGCCAAATGGTTAGAGGTGGGCTGAGTGAAACCACAACACAATGAGCTATAGGTGCCATTCTCCTGAAGTAACCAGACCACTAGGCTAGCAGGTCATGAGATGATTGATTGTGACTGCCCAAGCTCCTACCTTCCTAGCCTCCAATAGGTAGAACAAGCTATGTTCTAACCATAGACCGAGAAACCTCAGGACAGCATGGAAAGGTGCTGAAGAGTAAGGAAGCACGCTTAGGGGTATGCTCTTCCAAATTAACTATACTGTGACTATCAACAACAGCTTGAAAGCAAAGTTAGCATGTCACACAGCAAGATTCCACAAATGAATGGATGACCAAACTGAGTCTAGATTAGAGTGGTGCTGGAGAAGTGCAGCAGGTCAGGCAGCATCCAAGGAGCAGGAAAAATGACATTTCTGGCAATTCCTGATGAAGGGCTTTTGCCCGAAACGTCGATTTCCTGCTCCTCGGATGCTGCCTGACCTGCTGCACTTCTCTAGCACCACTCTAATCTAGACTCTAATCTCCAGAATCTGCAGTACCCACTTCTGCCTGGATGACCAACCTGTTCTATTGTAGAGTTTTGACTAAGGCAGTATCCTTGCTTTTCAGATAGTAGTCTTTCATTTATGTAGTACCTTTCATAACTTCAGGGTGCCGGTGTTGGATTGCAATGCACAAAGTTAAAAATCACACAACACTCAGTTATAGTCCAACAGATTTATTTGGAAGTATAAGCTTTTGGAGCACTGCTCCTTTGTCAGCTAGCTACCTGATGAAGGAACAGCACTCCGAAAGCTAGTGCTTCCAAATAAACCTATTGGATTATAACTTGGTGTCGTGCGATGTCTAACCACCAAAGGCATTCATTTTGAAATGTGGTCACTGAAATTACGCAGAAAATTGTCAATTTCTGCCTGGCAAGCTCTCCCAATTAGAAATATGCTAATAACAAGATTATTTTAGTTTATCTTTTGTGCTGTGAGTTGAAGGGATAAACATTAACTCAGACACCAGGAAGAACTCAGCTGCATTTCTTCAAGAGAATATCTTGAGATCTTTTACATCTGCACCTTTCTGGCCCATATGAACATCCACCAAGTTTGATTTCTCATCCAAAAAAATATATATTTTAAGCAACTGCATCCCCACAGAACTTCAGCAGTGCTGAAGTACAGAAATCAGGCTGTACCAGACCTGCTCGTATGATCAGGAAATCTTTTTTCATTATGATCCAGGAATGGATCTCCTAAATATCCTTTGCTTCACAAAAGAAAAGCCTAGCATGTTCTCTTTAAATTTAACCAATCAGATAAACCCAATTTTTCATCAATCCAATTTAATTACACATCAATTTGATTACTCCTGGTTTTAAGAGACTGGTGTAGTTTGTTTTAACAGAGATTACATGATATTAAATGAATAAAGCTCTCAGGAGGAATATATCGTAAATTTGACAAAATACCAAATTCTGATAAATCTCACCTCATTTTATTAAGTACTGCTCATTAAAACAGCACGATCATTGGCTGGTCAATATGAAAAAAGAATTGGCATTGGACAAGGTAATTGTTGACATTATTTCCCATATATTTCACTTCTCTAATGTACTGTCTTTCACACAAGGAATAATTTCAATAGTTTATTGCTCTTTTAATATGACAATTTATCTGGAAGAAGACACGATTACTGCTCTGCTTACTAAAGCAAAATAAGATTAATTTCTGAAGGATGGCAGCAGCTTTTAATGGAAGCTATGCCTAATCCCTCATGCCTGCGTTTTGAAGTAACTACTCACACTAGAGGGGTATGTTTGTTAAAAAAAAATCAACATTCTTTATTGTTCTTCCACTCTCCTCCAATGGTAATTTAACCTGCCTGAACTTTCCCAAAGAGATGAGTTCAATAGCGGACAATCACCTGATGAAGGAGCAACTCTCCAAAAGCTGGTGCTTCCAAGTAAACCTGTTGAACTATAACCTGGCGTTGTGTGATTTTGAACTTCAATAGGGGAGAGCTACAATGGCGCAAGTCCAGTGTCACATCTTTCCAACAGAGCAAATTTGCATGCTATTGGTTTGCATCAGATTTACACTGAGATATTGATTCTTCTAAATATCCTTTGCTTCCAAGATACCTCTTTTGAAAGCCCTCTTGCGCTCTCACTTGACTCCACCAACAATACAAAACGTACATTTCCTGCACTTGGGCTAAGAATGCACAGGTATAAATTTGAATCCAAAATCTAGACACAGCATAGATTCAAAATATTTGGGGTTTGTCAGCAATTTTCTTCACAATCTGAATAAGTAGCATGTATCAAGATTCCACAAGTAAATGACCAACTTGTTCTATTGAAGAGTGTTGGCTAAGGGAGCATCCTTGTCCTTCAGATAATAGTCTTTCATTTATGCAGCCCCTTTCACAATCTCAGTGCACCTCCCCACCACTGAAGTGTTATGCCACCAAAAGAGTTTCATTTTGAAATGGAGTCACTGAAGTTATATTGCATCAAAGTGCCGTTGAGCCACAATGTACCTGAGCATTTTTGGATGCTG
>NC_057745.1:12254774-12302774 GCF_004010195.1 Chiloscyllium plagiosum | reverse complement strand
GGTGACCATGTGCCAGTGACAGTATCTACCGTGAGGTCTTCTTCCAGGAGGTTGAAAATGTCAGCAACAACCTGCTCAGAAAGCAGAGCCTCTCAAGGTGCTCATACTCAGTTACATCCAGGAGTCTCGTCCTCCGCCTGTATCCCCTCCGCCTTTACCCCCTCCGCCTTTAGGGTTCACTGCCACCTCCATGTTCATCCCTCCCGCTCTGTGGAGAGGCAATGGGGTGAGGAGAAGCCAGTGTCGATGGTGCTCCTCCTCTTGTTCCTTATCAGGGGGCTAAAGTAAGACCCCAGCTCAGCTTCCAGGCAGCTGAGAAGGATGATGATTAAAACAAACCTCCACTTCTCAACAAATGAGGATCTGCAAAGCTTTGAAAACCACACCCGATGCACTGCCAAGTGAACATGCCTTTCACTGAGGCAAAATAGCAACTTGTAGGACCGCCTAAAGACTTTTAAGTCTATCCATTACTCATTCTGCAGTTCTCACTGTCTGCTCACCTTGCTGAGCTCCTGTAAGCGCAGGAAATTAGGGAATATGCAGGGATGTAGAGTTGAGGTTAAAATCAGATTCAGGTGATTAGCAGCTGAGCTGAGGCCATGGTTGAAAATGCACACAAATGCCTTTTCTGTCGCAGACTTACTTGTCCCAAATTGTTGCCTGCACAATCACAAACATTTCCGAAATCATTGCTTTTTCCCTTTATTCTTTCTTGGAATGTGGGTGTTGCTGTCAAGGCCATCACATTTCTAATTGCTCTTGAACTGAGCAGATTGCTGGGCCATTTTGGAGGCAATTCAGAGTCAATCACATGGTCATGGAGTCACTTATAGGTCAGAACAGGTGAGGAAGGCAGATTGCCCTGACCATAGGACATCAGTAAACAGGATAGAGTTGGAAACAATTGATGATAGTTGTCATATTGGTACAAGAACATGGAACAGGAACAGGCCCACTTAGCCCTTTGAGCCCTACTCCACTGTGCAATAATATAACAGCTGCTCTGATTTTAACCTCAACTCTGCATATCCTCAATGAATTTTTTATCCCTTGGGAATCCAGAATCTATCTGCCTTCACAATATGTAAAGATCCTGCATCCACTGCCTTTTGAGGAAGGGAATTCCAAAGACTCATAACCCTCTGACAGAAAAAAAAACGCTTCCTCATCTTTGTGCTAACTACGCACCATCTTACTTTTAAATTATGACCCCTTGTCATGGTCACCAAGGCTAAGATCAACTCTGTACTCCAGATTTGTACACTGAATGTAAATTCCATGAGCTGTCCTAGTGGGATTTGTGCCGATGCCCCATATCATTAGCCTGCCTCCCTGAATTACTTATGCAGTGACATCATCGAGTCTCTGTCTCTTCTCAACCACAAAGCTCAGTCGATCCCCAACTCACCGACACATTGATTTGTTTCGAAGCTTTAACCTCCCATGCACACTGATTCCTGTCCCTTTGTGGGAAGTGTGCGGGAAAACATCTCAAGGAAATAAAAGTGAATAAATCCCTCACATGATGTACAGCTTTGCAAAGTGACCCTTCGAAGAGTAGAGTAACAGTTAATGGCACTGTTCTGAGGAAGGGTCATTGGACCTGAAACATTAACTCTGATTTCTCTGCACAGATGCTGCCAGACCTGCTGAGCTTTTCCAGCAACTTCAGTTTTTATTTCTGAGTTAATGGCACTGGATTGGTAACTCATGGTCGTGAGTTCAAGTTGAGGAATTGAATTGAAGATAATGAGTAACATCTGTGCTAACATCTGGAAAGAATGACTGTGAAAAATTGTCATAAAAGTTCATCAATGTACTTTTAAGAATGGATTCTGTCACCTTTTTCAGACTGGATCACACGAGCCTTCACTCGCACACTACATAGTTGGCTTTTCATTCCCTCTGAAGTGACCCAGTAAGCAACCCTGTTGTAAAAATGACTCAGACAACTGCTAGGAACCACCACTATCATCTTGGGGAAACAGGGCATGGGCAACAAATGTGGCTTCATCAGTGATACCAACACTCAGAAACCTCCAGCGTCTCAGTTATGCACAAAGGTCAGTGATGCATCAAGTGATGGAAAAAGGGATCAGAATACTGAGGTGGTTGTATTTGACCAATGGGACACGATGGGCTGAACCGCCCTTCCCCATGCTGTGGATCTCTGTGATTCTGTGGCTGACTAATTTTTGCTAATATTTGCAGAAAATATTTACAAACATGGTTCCAGGTTGAGGAACTTCAGTTGGAGGATAGATTAGAATTTGGGAGTCAGAGGAGGTTGACAGGAGATTTGATGGAATCAATTTCAAAATTTTGAGGTGTTGCACAGAGTCGATAGGGAAAGCCTGCTCCTATTGGCAGAAGGTTAGAGAACCAGGGACACTGATTTAAGGTAAATGACTGAAGAACCACGGGCAACTTGAGGAAGAACTATTTTCATCAGCGAGTGGTTAGGGTTTGGAATGCACTGCCTGAGAATGTAGTGCAGGCAGGTTCAATTGTGACTTTCAACAGGGAACTGATAATTATCTGAAGACAGCAAAAAATTCAAGATGGTGGATAAATGGCAGGGGACTGGGATTAGCTGAGCTTCTTGAACAGAAAACCGAATAGCATCCATCTGATGTTTCAGCTTTTCCATCCCCCCCTCCAGCCGTTACAGTGCAATTTGTCATTTTACAGTGACACACTCCGCGATGTAGCTGTAAATGTGAGTACAGGTGAGAACCAGACAGACATACAGTTTAGGAAGACTTGGGCAAATACCAAGCCTGTTGGTCGTCTTAAAGTAGATTACTTCCACTGCCGTCACCTCTCCTCATTCACAACGGTACTTGTAAACAAGAACATTTCTGTGAGCGACATAATTGCAGATTGAAAAAAGCCATGCAGCCAACCAATCATGCATCCATTAATTTCCACAAAAAAAGTCATTTTTCTAAGCTGAAATATAATGGGTATCAATGTGAACAAAAAAAGATAAGTTTAGAATTTCTTCAGACACTTTCTGTTATGAAAACTCCTTTCCCACAAGCTTGCCTTTAAAGGCAATGAGTAAGAGTGTGAATATTACATTCCATCTCTCAGCTTGAGGATGTGATCTTTGCATTACTGGAACTGATGTCTTTAACCCTCTGACCTTCTACCGTTTGCTTTTCCAAACCAAAATCTTTTGTGACTGACATTTTTGTGAGATGAGGGTGAAAGGTGAACAATAATAGAGTAAGATAAACAGAAAGCTGGACATGCATTTTCTGGCTCATAATATCTTTAGCTCAAAGGCCTGATCAACTGCTCAAGTACAGAGCTTCTAACCATAATGGAACTCACATTCAAACTCCAGGGCTGTCTCTGCCGCTCAGTTAGCACTGAGCTGCACTCACTCAGTTTAGTGGAGGCTGGGGTGGGGGTGGTGGAGAGTTCACAAACTCATTCCCTCTCTGTCTTTCTGCAGTGGGCAGCATTGTCCGGTTCAAAACGAGCTTTCACTTGCCAAAGTGAGGCAAGGTTGATCGGTGTTGGCTCCTGGGAGACTCAACACATCAGGGTGACATTGCCTGGTTTACTTCACTTGACAGCCTGGTCTCGCTGTGGATCAGAAAAGATGATGAAGCAGATGGCAAAAGGATATCCCTGTGTTGCTCAGGCTGGTATGAGGGGCACAGTGTGGAAATAAAGGGTTTTCCATTTGAGAAGGTGAAGAAAAACGTCTTCTCTCAGAGGGTCAAGCAACTTTGGAACTCTCTTCCCTGGAGAGCAGAGAGCGCATTTTTAAGGCAGTGCTAGATAGATTCTTGACTAACAGAGGAGTTAAAGGTTAATGGGAAATAGGCAGGAATATGGAGTTGAGGCCACATCAGATCAGCCATGCTCTTATGGAACACTGGAAAGGTACCACTTGCCAAATGCTCCTAATTTGTCACAATACTTAGAATGCCTGCAGTGCAGAAAGGGGCCATTTAGCCTATCCAATCCTGCACTAACCCTCAGAAAAGCATCCCACCCTATCCCCATAATCCTGCATTTAACATGGCTAACCCACTTAACCTGCATATTCCTGTGACACTATGAGGCAATTTAGCATGGCCAATCCACCTAGCTTGCACATATTCAGACTATGGGAGGAAACCAGAGGAAACTTGCACAGACTCAGGGAGAATGTACAAATACTAGTTGCCCAAGGCTGGAATTGAACTAAGGTTGCTCAGGTCATAAGGTAGCATGCTAACCACTGAGCCACCATGTCATCCATAGATCCTAATGACAATAGCAGAGAGTTTTTGTTTTGATCAAATTTCTCAAGAAAGTTTGCTGCCTTTTACTCTTGTGAAATGCTAATGCTGGCAAGGCCAATTCTACTGCCTCAGCCCAGTGGCATGCTAAAGAGGGCAGTGGCCAAAGTTCTCTCTGAGCTGTGTGGCTGTGCAGCCCACTCTGAGGGTTCACGCCACACTGATCGACACGTCAACCCCCACAGTCACTTCCACCTTCTCTGGTCACAGCAGCACACGGATCGTTGGGGGTCTGTGCAATGACTGGGAAGGACAGAGGGAATAGTGGTGGTGAACCTTTTCCTTAAGCATTCTTTTCTCAACAGAACTAAGTGTGGATCCTGATGAAATACTTAAATAGGGCACAAAACGCAACTTTGCTGTGTATAATAAAAACCAGAAGAAATGAAAGAATGTATGCATCTACAGATTCAAACTTTGAACATGCAAAGTGCCATATGAACCCAATAAGGCACTAATAACTTGTATCATCCCATAATCCGAGTCAACAGGCACACCTCTCCCCACTTTGTGATGAATTCTGAACGGTTCTCAAAAGGACCTAACTGCTTCAAGAGTTGAGCTATTAGCATTGGGAAAGGGACATTTACTTGTTGTTGTGGCCATGTTAACATTGAAGGGTTTCCTAGTCAAGTATAAAATGGCTTTTATCGTGGATACCACCATTTGCTGATATGTTCAATTTCACCTCTTGCTCCAGTTCTTTTTGAGGTCTCTTTAAAGTTCTGCATTTTTGTACATCTTTAGTGCACTGGTCAAACATACATCTGCCAAATTCCTGAAGGTATTTAAGCTTTTAAAATTCATTACTTCAGATCTTTTCCACCTTTGTTCCGATACAAAATACACTGATTGCAGCATATTTTTACCATATGTTTCTAGGATGTGGGATATGGGCACTGCTGGCTGAGCCAGTACATATTGCCCATCCCTAATTGCCCTTGGATTAGCTAGTAGTGAGCTGTCTTATTGAACCACAGCACTCTTGGAGGTGTGGAGGTGCACACACAACTGTCGTAGGGAATTCCAGGAATTTGGCCCAGTGATGGTAAAGGAAGGGTGATATAGTTTCACGTTAGAGTGGGTTGAAGGGGGAGTTACAGGTGATGGTGCTTCCAAGTTTCTGCTGCCCTTATCCTTCTGGAGGGTAGAGCTTGTGGGTTTAAAAGATCGAAGGAGTCTTGGTGAGCCGCTGCAGTGCATTTTATAAATGATATATCGTTGCTACTGAGCATCGGTGATCACATTAAAATGTATTGGTAATCTCCTAGTGAAGAAACAGGAGTCAACTGAGGTTGGCAATGATATGTACCTGAAGTCTCTGGATGGTGTAGTGGACAGATGAAACTAGCTGCCAGTTATGTGACAGCGGGAGGATTGTAGGGTTTTGATGGCCTGGTAATATTATCACTGGACCATTAACCTAGATACCCAAATAATGTCCTGGGGATCTGGGTTTGAATCCTGGTGTTATAGATGGTGCCATTTGAATTCAATAATAATCTGGAAGGGTATAATGATTATTATTGTCAATTGTCAGGAAAAACCCATCTGATTCACTAATGCCCTTTAAGGAAAGGAAGCTGCCATACTTACCTGGTCTGGCCTACAAATGACTCCAGACTCACAGCAATGTGGTTGTCTCTTAACTGCCCTCTGGGATGGGCAGTAAATGGCACGCTCATCCCACAAATGAATAAAACAAAAAAATTTGGGAAAGGAGCTCATGACCTGTCTCTTCCTCAACATGATGGTTCGGGCAGCTATCTTTGAGAATGGAATTTTCTCCTGCAATCCCTATCTGGAATTTCACATAGCCTTTGGTTTATTTTAGTGGCAGTCAGTTGGTTTCTGAGGTAATCAATTTTCCATGCGTACGCTGTAGAGCTGGGGTTTAGATGAAGCATGTCTGTATTTGAAACTCTGTTAATTTTTGGGGAGGGGGTTTTTGGTTTTGAGTCTGCATTGCCATCGTGACGACCAACATGACGCTGATAGCTGCTGCCAAGCCTCCAGAATTACCTGGGAAACTCTGGGATTAACATTCAACAATGTGAGCAATTTGGGAGAACGTTCCAATTTGGCAGAAAACTCATTGCAACTTTAAAAAGTTTTCTTTAATTTGTGTTTCAATTTCTTTAGACTCTTCCATTTATTAGTTCGGAATATATTAGGGTTGGGGAGGAGAGAGCTTTTTGATCTGATAGGGAAGCTGAAACCAACAGGGCCTGAAATGAAGCCTTCTCCAACACATCCAGCACAAGTTGGCAACTTTAGCCTTGGATCTCTCCTTGCTGCCATTATCTCTCCTGGATTATTTACCGTTCAATTCTGAGTAATTCTTCTCTGGAGGTTTTCCCTAACTGCTTTGGGTTCAAAACAGTGCACCACATCTTGAGGTAATCAACTTTCAATCATTCCATGAACGAGAAAGACAGAGAGAGAGAGGCGAGGAAAAAGGGCATAAAATCCCATTTTATGTATACATTATTTATGAAATTCAGGCTAAGTACACCAACAAAATTATTTATGAAAGTCGTAGACAAAAATAGCTTAGCCTCAGTGGTAAATATATTAAGTACTTATGGTTGCTTGCAAGTGTTATTCCTGGTTTAAAGCTCCCTCTGCTGTTGAAAGGAGCAAATTGAAACTCACGGAAAATTCAGGGATTAAATTCTCCTCTTGGTGCAGGGCTCCCCCTGCTGAGGTGACAGCTGAAGGCAGTTGGAAGAAATAGAAGCACGGAATCCCTACAATGTGGAAAAAGCCCTTTCGGCCCAGGGAGTTTGCACCAATACTCCGAAGAGCATCCCACCCAAACACTTCTCACCTTATCTCTATAATGCCTCATTTCCCATGGCTAGTCCACCTAGCCTGCAAGTCCCTATGGGATAATTTGGCATGGTCATTCCAGCCAACTTGCACATCGTTGGAGTGTGGGGAAACTGGACCACCCAGAGGAAACCCACACAGACACAGAGAGACCGTGCAAACTCCACACAGTCACCTGAACCTGGGGCTCTGTCATTGTGAGGCAGCAGTGCTAACCAGTGAGCTCTCTTGCCACCGCCTTATTAGATTAGATTCCCTACAGTATGGAAACAGGCCCTTTGGCCCAACAAGTCCACACCGACCCTCCAAAGGGCAACCTACTCAGACCCATTCCTATACCCTATATTTACCCCTGACTAATACATCCAACGCTATGGGCAATTTAGCATGGCCAATTCACCTGACCTGCACACCTTTGGATTGTGGGAGGACATCCACACAGACACAGGGAGAATGTGCAAACTCCATACAGACAGTCGCCCGAGGTGGGAATCAAAACCCGAGTCCCTGGCACTGTGAGGCAGCAGTGCTAACCACTGAGCTACCGTGCCATCCCAATTATATGGGCATCATCGTGTTCCAGTGTCAAGGGTCTCACGTGCCAATTGGAGAGCCAGTGTTAGAGCAGGGCTGCGCCACTATATGAAAACGCAGCCAATCATATGCTGGTAAGGCGGTGGCTGCTGGCCAATCACAACAATGCTTCACCTCCCATGCCACCCTGTGCCCAGCAGTGTGAGAGAAGAGGCCACACGCCTGCAGCAAGGACAGCCTCTGGTATTCCAGCATTGGCATGGGAAAGTAACGTGTGGGCGCTGTGCTCCGGGAGGAGGGGGTGGTTTTGCAAGATGGGAGCTGCCAGAAAAGGGGAACACAGAGAGAGCAGGAATTGCAAGGGAATGGGTCCCCAGTAGGGTACCACCTTTTTAATGTCCTCTACCATAATCAGCACTGAGCGTCTTTGACCGAGGGGTGCCCAGCACATCCATCCCATCAAAGTGACAAGAGCCTCCGCACTGCTTGACATGTCATGTACGCGTCATGGTAACAGGCCTTCCTGTAGCTAGGTGAATCTCTGTGAACACAGACCACCTTCTCAAGGGCAACTAGGGACGGGCAATAAAATGCTGGTCAGCCAGCGATATCCAAGAGTGAATTAAAATAAAAGAATGAGGCGCTCTTGAGGTTCTCCATCGGCAGTGCAGCAGGAAGGCCCAGAATTCTGCTGGAGATGGTGAGGAGAGAGAGGGCAGTTAATGATATCAGCCTGCTAAGGGAATAACTAAGACATAGGAGCAGATGTAGGCCATTCAGCCCATTGAGTCTGCTCAAGCATTCAATGAGTTCATGACTGATCAATAATCCTCTACTCCACTTTCTTGTCTTATCCCCAAAAACCTTTGATGCATTTAGATTTTTTTTAGATTCCCTACAGTGTGGAAACAGGCCCTTCGGCCCAAGCAGTCCACACTGACCCTCCGAAGAGTAACCCACCCAGACCCATCTCCCTCTGACAAATGCATCTAATACTATAGGCAATTTAGCATGGCCAAATCACCTGATCTGCATATCTTTGGATATGATCTGCATATCTTTGGATTGTGGGAGGAAACCGGAGCACCCGGAGGAAATCCACACAGACACAGGAAGAATGTATAAATTCCACACAGACAGTCACCCAAGGCTGGAATCGAACCTGGGACCCTGGTGCTGTGAGGCTGCAGTGCTAACCAGTGAGCCACCGTGCCACCGGTTACTGCTTACAAATCTATCTTAGCCTCGAATATACTTAATAGCCCATTGTCGACCATTTTCTGTGGTAAATAATTTCACAGATTCACAACTCTCTCTGAGAGAAAAGTAATTCCTCTTCATCTCAGTCTTAAATGGCTGACCCACCGTTCTGAAATTGGACCCTCTCGGGACTAAATTCTAGACTCCCTCTGATGGGAAATATTGTCTTAACATCTACCCCGTCAAGTTCCCTCAGAATCTTACATGTTTTATTAAGATCAAACTCCAGCCTATGTCCAGCCTTCTTGAACCTTCTTGATGAGACATCACCTTCAATAATCAATCTAATAAATCTACTCTGAACTGCCTCCAATGCAAGTGCGTTCCTCCTTAAAGATGGAAAACCAAGTGGTATGCATTACCCGAGGTATCAATCTCCTATATAGTTGAAATAGGACTTCTCTATTTTTATGTTCCATCCCTCTTGCAATAATTTTTGTATAATTGCCATAACTGTGCCCTAACGTTCTGTGATCCATGGACAAGGAAAGGTCCTGTATTATCACAACATTCTGCTACATCTCTTAGAATCCCTACAGAGCTGATTGCAGCTATTCGGCCCATCAAGTAAGCATTGACTCTTCAAAGAACATTCTATCCAAACTGAGCCCTCCACCCTATTCTGATATCCCCTCATTTTGCACGGCCAATCTACTAAACCTACGCATCTTTGCGGGAGGAAATTGGAGCACCTGGAGAAAACCCACACAGACACAGGGAGAATGTGCAAACTCCACACAGACAGTCGGCCGAGGCTGGAATTGAACCCAGGTCCATGGCGCTGTTAGGCAGCAGTGCTAACCACTGAGCCACTTTGTCACCCATTTCTCTTCATTTCAATGATGTTGTTTTTCTATCTTTCTCATCAAGGTGGACAACCTCACATTTTCCCAAATTATACAGCAAAGATGGTCATATTTTGTCTGCTCAGTGAAACAAAATATGACCTTCTCTCCTCTCATGAGCATCTTCAATTGTTCGAGAGTCCCTGAAGCATAGCTTTATGCCATGATTTTACCATAGGGGAGGGTGAGTAGCAGGCAGGTCTTAAGTTGACCTCAGCTAGAACAGAGATGGAATCTCAACATACTGACATTATTCTGAAACATGTGTTAACCATCTAGCCAATTGAGCAAACCAGACTCCAGGCTTGCTACATCCCTTGTTAAAAGTTCTCTGGCATCATTTGAAGAGTCAGACATCCAATAACATCAGAAAAAGAACTAAATAGCTATTCATCTGACGGCTGCCGGTGGGATGTTGCTGTGCAAAGAACTGGTACACATTTGTCAATGTAACAGCAATCTCTCGATTTCAAAGGAAATATTATGCAAACTGCCTTGAGATGTTGTCAATGCAAGAAGGTATTAAACAAGTTCAAATGCTATTACTCATTATAAATTCATCAGGGATTTGGTCACACAAGTTTGAAGTATGAACTTTCTGAAGTAGCTTTTTCTTCGCTTCCTCTCCCTCTTTGTGTATCAGATACTTTAATTGGTTGCCAGTCAACGAATTATTGAGACTCCATCATTGGATCAGCCTCAGTGTGAGGCAATCAAGTCAGCACTGACAATAGCGACCACATCACTATCAACTGGTCATCTTTCCTATTGTTTTTTGACTGCCGTTTCATTTAATTTATCCTCACAGTGACCCATGTCTTTAAATATTACAAAGCTACCTGATTGCATGTTCTTAAACATGTACTTCCTGGTATATACAAACAAGTTAAAACTCAAGTTACCATACTTTGTGAAGAAATATACAGTACTGGTTTTCAGTTTCCAGATAGTTTACTCTGATTATCACTGGCTTATATCCATTGAAGCCAATTTGAAGTTTGGGTACATTCTACTGAAAATGAGATATATGGATGTCCCTTGATACTGGCTAAAAGGATGCATTATTTTGGATTTAATTTTGGGGTTGATGCCAAAGAGGAAACTCTCCAAGTCTCCACTGTAAATCTTTCTACTACGGTGGGTGCAAAATATTTAAGGTGTGTGATTCACAGTGAGGAAGGGATGTGCTAACATGTAAGCTTTCCATGACCCCTTTAGTTCAGCTCCATTCAGTAAGGTGGGGCTTCTAGCCTTCTGAGCTATTCTGGGGTGTCAGCTGCACTGAGGGAAGCAGAATCTCAGTCTCTGTGCCAAGCCGCTGATCACTCAGGTCCACTGCAACATCACCAGGAGAGAGGTAGAAAGACTAGACTCTTAAGTGCTAAAGTAAGTTTGTTTTAATAATTAAAAAATGAAACCATTAGGAATGTTTTAATTACACTTACCTGTCTAATTTTAATCTTCGTAGGCAGTCCATCAATGGGGCGAAGTTCCAGATCAGGCATATATAAGTAATAAAGTGTTGTGTGACTATTCCGTTTTTGGTTCAGGTTGTGTTGAATGCCCGTCTCCGGCTCTTCCTCATACTCTGGAGTCTCCTTGTACTTTGCCAACACTTGTGGGAGGTGAAGGTGCAACAGCTCATGAGCAGAAGGCCGATACCTACCCCAAGTGAAAGGCACAAGCTTAGTCTCACCCACAATAACCCTGGAAGACAGCTAGACACGACGAGAGAAGGAGAAAGAATACCAATGGCAGAGTGATAGTAAAAGTAAATCACTGAGAAAAATTGGAGGAAAAGGTTGGGTGGTTAGCACAGCTGCCTCACAGCGTCAGGGACCTGGGTTTGATTCCGCCCTTGGGTGACTTTCTCCCCGTGGCTACGTGGGTTTCCTTCGGGTGCTCCAGTTTTCCTCCCACACTCCAAAGACATGCAGGTCAGGTGGATTAGCCATGCTAAATTTCCCATGGTGTTCAGGGATGTGCAGGTTAGGTGAATTTGCCAAAGGACATTTGGGGTTATGGGGATAGGGTCAGGGAGCTGGACCTGGCTGGGATGGTCTTTGGTGGATTGGTGCAGACTCAATGGGCCAAATGGCCCCTTTCTGCACTGTCAGGATTTATGATTCCGTGTTCCTTGGCAGGAAGCCAAAGGGGAAGCCAATTCTCAACCTTGTGCTTTTTTTCAACCAATTGTCCACTGGGGTCATGAGGTTCCTGAATTCAGGAGAGAAAGTGCTCACAAAGGATACCACACATAATAGACTAAGACAAACTGAGGTGAGACTAATTGATCTTTTTCACAACAGTTATAGAATGATTGTAAGTAATAAGTAAACTGACCATGATATTATTATTTCTGTATACACCAATGTGAGTGTGTGTGTGTGTGTAGGAAGGAGGTAAATGAATGGTGCAGATTCCATGTGGACATCTTGCAATGAGTTATTGTATACGAGTTGTGTGGGAAATTTGACATTAATACAAGATTCCTTGATATCACTGACTCTCCTAATACCATTGGTTTATTCACAAAGTCACAGGAGAATATTCTAAGTGGACTTTAGTCTACAATTAACAATGCTTGCAGGATCTATCATCATAAAAACAGAAGAAATAAGAGCAGGAACCTTTGATTCCTTATGATTGCTCTGCCATTCAACTAGATCACAGCTGATTTAGCTCTGGCCTCGTTTCCACATTCTGGTTGTCCCCATAATCCTTGCTTCCCCTTCTAGATCAAAAGTCTGTCTCACTCAATTTTAAAAATATTCAATGACCCAACCTCCACTGCTTTCATCTCTATGACTCTATGACTCAAAGTAACAACCCTTGAAGAATTTTTTCTCATATAGGAAGTCCCTGCTCTTCAAACTGTGTCCCCTGGTTCTAGAAAACTCCCTTTCCCCATGAGGTAAATTGTTCTCTCAGCATTCACCTTGTTCAATGGCCTCAGAACTTTCTGTGTTTCAATAAAATCACCTCTCATTCTTCTAAACACCAATGATTATTGCCTCAATTAGCTCAACCTTCCTCAAACAATAACCTCCTTCTTTTTATTTATATGTTTGTCCTGAATGGGGTTTCTGGGGTTTGTGGTGATGTCATTTCCTGTTCGTTTTCTGAGGGGTTGATATATGGTATCTAGATCTAATTGTTTGTTTATGGCGCTGTGGTTGGAGTGCCAGGCCTCTAGGAATTCTCTGGCATGTCTTTGCTTAGCCTGTCCCAGGATAGATTTGTTGTCCCAGTTGAAATGGTGGTTTTTTCCCTCCGTGTGTAGGGCTACGAGGGAGAGAGGGTCGTGTCTTTTTGTGGCTGGCTGGTGTTTGTGTATCCTGGTGGCTAACTTTCTTCCTGCTTGTCCTACGTAGTGTTTGTGGCAGTCCTTGCATGGAATTTTGCAGACGACTGGGACAACACATCTATCCTGGGACAGGCTAAGCAAAGACATGCCAGAGAATTCCTAGAGGCCTGGCACTCCAACCACAACACCATAAACCAACATATAGATCTAGATACCATCTATCAACCCCTCAGAAAACGAATAGGAAATGACATCACCACAAACCCCAGGAACCCCATCCAGGACAAACATATAAATAAAAAGCAGGAGACAACAGCTTCGCTTCACTTGGAGGTCGCCACTGATGATGATACCTAGCCAGATAATGAAACGTCTGGATATCAAACCTACAGCTCAGCGAGCAAACCTACACCCTAAACCTCAACCTGAGCTACAAACCTTCACAAACCTTGCAAAAATACATTATCACTGTATTCATCATTTCCACCTGCCAATTTTGCCACTTTGCTGATAGTTTATGATATCCTCACAATGTGCTTTCCTTCTGATCTTCATAGCATCAAGAAATGTAGCTACACTAAACCTGGTCCATTCAACCAAGTTGTTATGATATTTTTGAACAGTAAAGGAATTAAGGGTTCGGACTGAGCTGGAGGGTAAGTGGAGTTGATTCGATGAAAAGATCAGCCATGATCTTATTGAAAGGCGGTGTGGGCTTGACGGGCCAGATGGCCTACTCCTGCTCCTAATTCTTAAGTTCTTTGTAAATAATTAAGGCCTAAGCATTGATCCATTAGTTACAGTTTGGCTGAAAATACTGCATTTGTCTTGACTCTCTGTTTCCTGTTCGTGAGCCAATCCTCTGTCCGTGTTAATACATCAGCCCTGACATTATGCGCTCTTGTGCGTTGATGTTTTACATAGTACTTTAATGAGTGCCTTTTGGAAATCCAAATACACACTACATTTACTGGTTACTCTTCATCTACCTTGCTCGCTACATCCTCAAATTGCTCTTATATATTTGTTAAACACAACTGTTATTTCTTAAAGTTTGTAACTCCTGACATCACACATGCACTATGCATCACATCAAACCACGCAAGCACATACTAACAGTTTCAAGGAGGACATGGCCCAGGGAGGGAGAGATCGGGACCTGGGAAGAGGAGGGTGGGTGGTGATTAGGACCTGGGGAGATTGGGACCATGGGCAGGGGGAAATTGGGACTTGGAAGAGGGAAGTGGGGGAGGCTGGAACTTGGGGGCAGGGAGAGATGAGGACTGGAGGGGGAGGGAGAGAGGAAATGGGGGAGATTGGGACCCCGGAGCAGGGGGAGATTGGAACAGAAGGTGGGGGAGATTGGGACGGGGAAGAGAGGGAATACTAGATCAGTACGTGTATTAGGACCCAGGAGAAAACTGGAGGGGTGTGGGGGTGCAAGTGAGCTGATGGGATCATGAGAGAAGGTGGGCCGGGAGCTTGGGAGTCTGGGACCTTTTTGTAAACTGACCCCAATCCCCACCTTCTTCCCTCCTCACTTCCAGGGACTCCTTCCCTGTCCCGTGTACCC
Source organism: Chiloscyllium plagiosum (assembly GCF_004010195.1). Lineage (NCBI taxonomy): Eukaryota > Metazoa > Chordata > Chondrichthyes > Orectolobiformes > Hemiscylliidae > Chiloscyllium > Chiloscyllium plagiosum. The sequence continues at coordinate 12,288,119 of NC_057745.1, read as the reverse complement.
TCTCCCCACCACTTAACCCCATTCCAAAATCGCATCTGCTTCGCTGTGCATAAGCAATACTGCATTTGTGTCACATCACACGTAAATTTTACGAGATGACACACGTGTTATGAATCGTGCACATGTATATTCCAGAAAGAACATGCACACATAGTTGCCTGCAGTTGCAGCTGTCATCAAACACTGCCTTTTGTAAGACCATGTTGACACTGCTTGACTGTTTTATGATTTTCCAAATGTCCTTCTACTATTTCCTTCATAATAGATTACAGCACTTCCCCAATGACAGATCATAGGCTAACTGGCCTATATTTTGCTGTTTTAGACTCCCTCCCTTTCTGAATAACCTTGATGAAATGATTGCTGGAATCAGCAGCCACCGGGGAGGAAAGCTATCACTTTCTGAGGAATTTTCTCCAGCTAATCACCAGGAAATCAGATACATTTGCAACTTACTGAGGCTCTTTCTGCAACATGTCCATCACAAGGGCTTTAAACTCAGCACTGTAGTTATCCGTGATTGGAGCAAATTGCCCCTTCATGATTTTATTCACCACTGCCGGCAAATTAGTTCCTATGAAAGAAAGTAAATCAGTAAGACCATGGGCTTTGATGTGCCCCTTTTCATAATCTCAATCCTGAGATAACTGAACAGGAACTGCATTTGGTGGGATTATTAGCCAAGATAGTGAATGTTTTATAACACTGCAAACATGAACCAATTTTTGAAAAAAATAACAGTCCAACTACGTGCTGGCTATGAGAATGACTGAAGATGTACAAACAAAATGCTTTACCTTATCATCTTTATGTTCATAGTAATAGCCATTTTGATACCTTAAATCTTGTACTACAATATTACCAGGTACCCTCCCAATGAACATCAGATAATTTATTACTTTTTTCATTTCCTTTGCAGGTACAGATCTTAATTGAATTCTTCTCTCATGTTCCTGGGACACTTGTATAATGAGTTTCAATGCAAGCATAGATCAGGAAAGCACCCAGATACTAAGAGATCTATTTTTATTTCCACGTTCTTACAGTGTTTTAATTGTTTTATGCACATGGTCAAGACATTCTACCATGGGTATGTCAAAACTATATCAGACTGATAATCAACCTGTTCAACTACATTATGACTGGATCTTCCACAGTTAAAGCGTGTGGTGCTGGAATAGCACAGCACCCAAGGAGCTGGCTGTGCTTTCCCAGCACCCCACTCTTCAATTCTGATCCCCAGTCTTCACTTTCTCCTAGCTTCTTCCACAGATATCCAATCCTGATTGGGAATTGAACCCAGAGCCTCTGGCTCAGAGGCAGGGACACAACCCATTGTGCCACAAGATGACCATGTTCTGTAAGGGCCATGTTTTATTTTACTATAGGCCAGCAATTGTGATTTTACCGATTAACCAAAAGCACTTCCACAAAACCTAATGGGTTGCTATTTTTCAAGCATCTTACCTTCAAATGTGCGCTGACGGCATGCCATCTCATAAAGAATACAACCGAGTGACCAGATATCTGATTTGTCATTGTAACATTTCCCCTCACATATCTCTGGGGAGATGTAAAAGGGGGTACCTACACAGAATAAAGTGACAATTAGACAGACTCTTCCTGGCATCAGAGTTTTTAACATTTAATTAACTGGGAGAGTTGTTCAGTTCTGGAAGTGTGTTGACAAACAGTCATATTAATGCAATACCTTCTACAAGCACACCACCAATAGCCACACGAACTCAGTTTGATACAGAACATTTTCCTTTGTGGCGTCCTTTTTATTTCCTTGGACCATAATGCACTGCCAAAGGATACTATTTAAATTTCCAACATTTCTTTATTCATACCTACTCACTCCTTTATCTGTTACTGAGGATTATCCATTTCCCTACAGAGCACAAGACACTGCTTGCCTTGAAATGCCCATCCCTGCAGAACATCAGAGGTTATTGCCAGCCTTGAGCATACATATAAATGTACCACAACACAAACATTCCTTGTAATATCTCAGCACATACCAGAACTAATTACTGCCATTATTGCCCATTCCATCTATATTGCCAGTAACCTCTACCTGCAAAGTATTCCTTCCCATACCTGTTTATCTCTGCTCTTACCTGAGACCAAATGCCCAACACTTACCCACACTCTAATAGCTAGCTTATACCTTACACTTTTCCAATACACATTTACACTTTTCCTGGTCCAACAGCTATTTGAAGCAAAGCTCACCTAAGATTGTATGTGCTTCACTTCCTGTCATCATCACCTTGGCAACACCAAAATCACCAAGCTTCACTTCCCCTCTCTTGGTGAGGAAGAGGTTTGCTGTCTTGAGATCTCGGTGCAGCACGTTATGTTTGTGGAGGTAATAGATCGCAGCCACCATCTGGTGAAAGAGGTTCAGAATTTGCTGCTCTTCTAACTCCTGATCCTAGAAGCAAAAAGACATTTAACCTTCTCAAGTTTGTGAAAGCATCCTTGCTACAGACTAATGAAGGCCATACCATAAGAGTTTGACTCATCATGACAGGTACTATCACACTGACATGAACTCTGCTTCAGTCTCTTGAGATTGAAGGTGCCATAGAGAATTTTGGAGGTGCTGGTGTTGGATTGGGGTGTACAAAGTTAAAAATCACACAACACCAGATTATAGTCCAACAACCACCTGATGAAGGAGTAGTGCTCCGAGAGCCAGTGCTTCCAAATAAATCTGTTGGACTATAACCTGGTGTTGTGTGATTTTTAACATCCTGACCACTAAGCTAAGATGTGAAAACTAGGATCACTCTGATTAATTTAATGTTGCTCAGCACTTACCATTGATACTCTAAAAAAGGCATTTCAAAATTAACTTGTGGAGAAATTAAGCAAGGATCCAGGGGATAGTAAGCCGATATGTTCAGAAGGCATTAGACTAGGCTCAATTTGCATGGAAATACAATGAGCTAAATTAGAAACAGAAGCAAGTGGAAGACAGACAGGGCTTTGAATGAGGGACAATAGTGTAACTAGCTTGCTTTGTTCTGCATACTGTGCTTTTTACACAGTTTAACAAAAGGTCTTGGGGAATGGTGTCAAACAGGGCCATCAATGAACAGCAAGAAGTATGATGTTAAAGTTGAAAAAGTGCAAAATGTCCAGTTCTGAGCTTTATCTCACCAGATGTTTTACCTTTGATGAAATCTCTCATTGTAAAGCTTGTAAAATGAACAAATATCTCATATGTTCTGCAGGTTCACTTATTGTCTAGCAAAGATAATGCAAACACATTGCAGCAATGTTTCTACATTTTAGACTCAGATACTTTTACTCATTGTACACGTTGATATTAGAAATGGCAGGCGAGTGCCAGGTGGACAGAGGAAGTGCTCCAGGGATACACTGGCGAAGTGTGGCATTCCCACAGACAACTGGGAATCACTGGCCTAAGACCATCCAAAGTGGAGGAGGAGCATTTGGGAAGATGTCAAAAACCTCGAGACTTGCCATTGGAAACAAATGCAAACCTGGGAAAACAGGGAAAGGAGCACACTGCCACACCAACGCCCCACCCACCCCTTCCCATGACCACCTTCTGTCCTCCCTGTGTAACAGAGACTGCAGTAGCTGCATTGGGCTGTACAGCCAGCTGCAGACTCACTCCGAGAGTGGGAGAGAGTCATCCTCATTTGCGAGGGACTGCCGATGACATGATATCATGATATTGGTCAAAAGGAAATCAAAACTAACGCTTTTTCTCATTTACAAAAGCCTCCTCGAACTATTTATCCTCCCGCACCATCCAACTATCTCCATGTATACCTGCTGTGCCAAATACTGTGCTAGTGTGCCTCCATCTGCATATTCCATCTCAATCATCAGCACACCATCCTCTTCAAAGCTGTCATAGTAATTGATTATGTTGGGGTGGTCCAACATTGAAAGCACCTTCACCTACAGCAGAGGAGAGGCAAGAAAATAAAGCAGCATCAGTTACACTGTACGCCTGAGAGTTAAGAACTGTATATGTTCACCCACAAGGAACCACAGATTCAGGGCAGGGGTTCCACACATTCAGCCAAACAAGGCTACTTGGCCCAGGACTTAGTGACAGTAAGTCATAGGGTCAGGTCATATTTAATGCAATGGGTCGAATTTCCCAGGCATATAATGCGGCTTGGGTACAGGAAAATGCAGGCAGCTACCTTGATGGCACCCTGACCCATTCCTGCCACTGGGCATGTTTTCCATACATGGGCATGGACTCAGATTGACTGTCCATGTCACAGAGCCCACTACATACCCAATTGGGTCCAGGATTGTGAGCACCGATGGAGTAGTTTCATCTCAGCTGCAGAGACTGCTATCAGAATGGCAGGTCAGTAGGCTATTGGAATCAAAGGCTCCATGTGACAAAAAGGAAGGGGGAGGGGGCAATGGGATAGGAATTTTGTATTCATGGCCCAGTGGACCTACCGGCATTGGGGTCTCCCTTCCTACTCTGAGAAGAGCCCAACGGCTGCACCACACCTCCCCCCTCAGGATTTCTAATGTACATGTATGTCTCCAAAGAGGCATCCATATTGAGGTTCCTCAGCAGTGCCCACTAATCCCTGTGGGATAATGAGGGTCAGGAGCTGCTGGGTCTCTGATAGGACTGACAGCACTGGGAACTCTTCCAGGACAGTGAATGCTGAGGTGGGAAGGCCACCTCTGGGAATGGTGCACCATTAGATGCATTCTGCAATGTGTGGGTTCCAGATTGGATACTGGTTTCTGATGCTTGTGAGTAAATCTGGTTTGATATTTTCTTCCATGTCAGTCATTGGCCCAGCTGGTAGAATGCTTTGCCCCCTGAGCTATTGTGGGTTCAGAACCTGCATACAAAAAAATCAAAACCTGACATACCAGTGCAGTACTGAAGGCACTGACCGTGGTTGACATCTTTCAGAAGAAACGTTAGACCACAACTCTATCTACCCTTTGACAGGGATATAATGAGATCCAACATTGCACGACTTTGCAGCAGAATGGGAGGAGGAATTGCCAGTGTACTGTCCAATGTTATCCTTCAATCAGTTATCACAAAAGCAAACTAGTTGGTCCAATGTCAACTTCTGCACCTCCTGATGCTTGCTGTATTCTTCCAGCCTCCTGTCTGTCTACTTTGGATTCCAGCATCTGCAGGTCTTTTTGTTTCTAACCACTATATGCAAAGGTGCAGCCATGTTTCCTACATTACAACACTTATAAACAATTACAACTTCAATTGCACTTCAATGACATTAAAGTACTTTGCAACATCCAGCTGTCATGAAAGGTGCTATATAAATGTAAGTCTTCATTTTGTTTTCAGCATGGCCCTTAACTTTATAAACGTGGCACAATCAGTCAAATACACTGGAGCTAAATACAAACCTCATTCATTGCTCTCTGCCTCTCGATGTGGTTCAGTTCATGCATATTGATTTCCTTTAATATGACCAGTGAATCATCATCCTTCTTCCGATACAGGACTGCTGTCCCATAGGCTCCTGCCAGGAAAAAAACATGGGCTCTTATCAGATATCTGCTCTCTGGAATAGAAAACTCAGCCTGCACACAATTCCTGAAGGACTTATTTCATTTACTCTGATAAGATAATCCAATAATGGTGGAAAAGGACAGAAATAGTGATTAGACTGGAACATTTTATCTGAAGGCAAAATGTGGTTTTGTTCTTGAGAGGGCACAGAGGAGTTTTCCAGTGATTGCAGGGATGAGGGATTTTAGATTCAAGGATTAGGCTGCAGGAGCCGGGGTCATTCTCCTCGAAGGACAGGAGTTTGAGGGGAGAGTTGACAGTGGCATACAAGATTCCAACAGGTTTTGTAGACAAAGAAAAGCTGTTCCAGTTAGCTGGAACAAAGACTATGAGGGGGCATCTCACAGAAACCAATAAAATCCTGATAGGATTGGGCAGGCTAGATGCGGGAGGATTGTTCCTGATGTTGGGGAAGTCCAGTCTTAGAATAAGGGATAAGCCATTCAGAACTGGGATGAGGAAGAATTTCTTCACTCAGAGAGTTATGAACCTGTGGAATTCTCTACCACAGAGAGCTGTTGGGGCCAGTTTGCTAGAAATATTCAAGAGGGAGCTGGGCGTGGCCCTTGTGGCTCAAGTGATCAAGGGGTATGGAGAGAAAATGGGAGTGACATACTGAGGTTGCATGATCAGCCATGATCATATTGAATGGTGGGGCAGGCTCGAGGGACCGAATGGCTGACTCCCGCACCTATTTTCTATGTTTGTATGGAATTAGTACTTCAAATTATGGGCAAGAGATATAGGTCACAAGTAAGGAAGAACTTTTCATGCGCTGAATCAGAATGAACTGGAACTCACTGCCAGTGTGGGTGGTGGAAACAGGGAAGATGAATGATTTCAAGGAAAAATGATCATTTGAAGGAAACAAATATAGAGAGCCATAGGGGATTGGGGAAATGGGTGAACGATTGCATTTCTATACAGAGATCTGGCACAGACTTCATAGGGTAAATGACGTTCTTCCATGCTTTAGATGATCTCACTATTGAAAGTAGAGTCGCAGATAGATAGGATAGTGAAGGCGGCGTTTGGTATGCTTTCCTTTATTGGTCAGAGTGTTGAGTACAGGAGTTGGGAGGTCATGTTGTGGCCGTACAGGACATTGGTTAGGCCACTGTTGGAATATTGCGTGCAATTCTGGTCTCCTTCCTATCGGAAAGATGTTGTGAAATTTGAAAGGGTTCAGAAAAGATTTACAAGGATGTTGCCAGGGTTGGAGGATTTGAGCTATAAGGAGAGGCTGGGGCTGTTTTTCCTAGAGCATCAGAGGCTGAGGGGTGACCTTATAGAGGTTTACAAAATCATGAAGAATATGGATAGGGTAAATAGACAAAGTCTTTTCCCTCGGGTGGGGGAGTCCAGAACTAGAGGGCATAGGTTTAGGGTGAGAGGGGAAAGAAATAAAAGAGACCTAAGGGGCAACTTTTTCACGCAGAGGATGGTGCGTGTATGGAATGGGCTGCCAGAGAAAGTGGTGGAGGCTGGTACAATTGCAACATTTAAGAGGTACTTGGATGGGTATATGAGTAGTAAAGGTGTGGAGGGATATGGGCCGGGTGCTGGCAGGTGGGACTAGATTGGATTGGGATATCTGGTCGGCATGGAGGAGTTGGACTGAAGGGTCTGTTTCTGTGCTGTACATCTCTATGACTCTGTGACTCTACAATTAAACATATAGCTGGGGATGAAGCTCAAATTGGGTAAAAGTAATTCTTTGGCATCATGGATCTGTTCACTGAAAGTAAGGTTTGTGTCAGATATTTAGTGGTAGACACATTCAAGGTCACTATTTTCCAGTCTATTGTGTTCCACTCAGTCATACCTACTTTTTCCCTGACCTCACCTTTTCCTACTACGTGTATCTTTTCAAACTCTGCCAATGTTTGTGAGTGTGGGCGCTTCAGTTTATCACTTTCACAATAAAGATCCAAGACGTGCATCTTTACCCCATCCACCTCCTGGTTCGGACCTGCCTGGAGCTGAGTGCCAAGCAGATTTCTTGCCATAGTAACAGGAACACCTGCAAAAGGAGACAGTGGGTCAGGATGGTGTCTCATTATATCAAGTACAAACAGTTAGTAACATGGAGTGAAAATGTACCTTCCCTACTGCCCTCTCCCCTTACACACAGAACAAACTTACGAACAACAGCACACTTCCACTGATGATATGGTAATGGAAGCCCAAATGTCTATCCGAACAAAAAGAATGATTCAATTGCTACTCTAAGGAAGCTCTGGGACATTACCCGGGGGTTTACAAGATGCTGTTCCCTTTGGTATTTACAATGACTTCTCTCTTTTCCTATCTTTATTTGCTGTTTCAAGGCCTGAAGGATATTCTACAGGGAGCATGGTTCCTCTATCTCACAATGAAGTTACCTGTGACCGCAGGCACCTCCACAGTTCATTCTGGAGGAAAAGCACGTGGTATTTGTTCCAATTCCACTTTGTTCAGACAATGGGACATGTGCAGATTGGGTGAGACTGAGAACTATGTCTAAATGCGCTTTTTCTCAGCAGTCATTGAGCTATGGTCTGAAATCTCTAATTGCGGCAGCATGAAGTCAACAATGTAAGTATGAAGTTGAAATGCATGAAGGACATTTTCCTGGGGTAGGGGAGTCCAGAACTAGAGGGCATAGGTTTAGGGTGAGAGGGGAAAAATTTAAAAGAGACCTAAGGGACAACTTTTCCACACAGAGGGTGGTCCGTGTATGGAATGAGCTGCCAGAGGAAGTGGTGGAGGCTGGTACAATTACAACATTTAAAAGGCACCTGGATGGGTATATGAGTAGGAGGGGTTTAAAGGGATATGGGCCGGGTGCTGGCAAATGGGACTAGATTAGGTTAGGATATCTGGTCGGCATGGACGAGTTGGACCGAAGGGTCTGTTTCTGTGTTGTACATCTCTATGACTCTATGACTTGGCATTGAGGTACAATGTCATATTTACATAATTACATCTTTTTTTTCAGTAAATCAAAACTATTAGTACTTTGAATCCTTCTGATTACAATTAACAGGTCCAGATCTTTTTCCCCACCCCCACCCTCCCCTAGCTTATCTCTCCACGCTTCAGGCTCACTGCCTTCATTCCTGATGAAGGGCTTTTGCCCGAAATGTTGATTTCGCTGCTCGTTGGATGCTGCCTGAACTGCTGTGCTCTTCTAGCACCACTAATCCTGATCTAGAACAAGTCAGAAGCATATGTATCATAAAATACTTTTTTCTTTATTTATTCATAGGATGAGGGCGTCACTGGCTAGGCTGCATTTATGGCCATCCCTAATTGCCCAGAGGGCAGTTAAGAGTCAACCACATTGCTGTGGGTCTGGAGTCACATGTAGGTAAGGATGGCAGTTTCCTTCCCTAAAGGACATTAGTGAACCAGATGGCTTTTTCCAACAGTCAACAATGGATTGATGGTCATCATTACCCCCTTATTGAATTTATATTCCACCATCTGCTGTGGCAAGATTTGAATCCAGGTCCCCAGACATTATCTGGGTCACCAGTCCAGCGATAATACCACTAGACCATTGCCTCCCCTAAATGCCCAGCAATTCTCCAGAAAGACTGTCATCCTTCAGGAAACCAATTCCTTTCCAAGAGTAGCCTCAGGCAGAAGAAGGCAAAAGGTCACATTTCTATCAACATGTGAATCTGACAAAAACAGATCCTGTTGTTTCATGTCTGCGTACACTTTAATAGGGCACAATCCCCTGGATGCAATCTGCTTCACTTTCTCTGTCAATTGCAATGGGGATCTAAATAGGGAGTGTCTAATCTGGAAGCCCAGTGAACTCAAAACAGACAGAGACCTGACATAAATAATCCCACTCCTTGGTCCATCATCACCACCACCACCTCCAAACCATGTGAATTCACCTTTCTGCTGAGTGGGGAGGAAGGGGAAGTTGATGAACAACAGGCTGTGCAAAGCCTTGGTTGATAGTTCCTGTGGCTAGAGTTGGGTCAATTGTCACATCCCAACTGGTGATTTTCAGCACATGCTGCAGGTCAAACCTGGGCTCTTACTGCCTCTAAGACCTACTGTCTCACCAAGGTGAGTTTTCAATTGCTCAAGATTGCACGTTCTCCTGGTGTCTGTGTGGGTTTCCTCTGGTTTCCTCCCACAAATGTGCAAGTTAGGTGGATTGGCAGTGCTAAATTGTCGATCATGTCCAGGGATACGCACGTGAGGTGGAAAAACCATGAGGAATACAGGATTAGGGTAGGGGTGAGTCTGGGTGGGATGCTCTTCAGAAGATCAGTGTGGACTCAATGGGCCGAATGGCCTGCTTCCCCACCTTAGAGATTCTATAATTCTACAATAAACATTAACAAGCTTCCTTGTGGGTTTTTTTTCTCACCAGGGAATTTTTCAAACTGGTATCCATCTCTCACTGTACACAGTGTAGCCTCCCAACCTGCCAGTACTGGTCCAATAAGAACTCACCCTGTGTCTAATTTTAATCATCAGAGAACACACAGATGTCTAATGACGCTAAGGAGTTACTTAACGAGATGCAAAGATTGAAATCATAATCCAGTTGAATGCAGCTGATGCTGTGGGAATAACATCACAAGTCTTTGAGCAGCTCATGATGCAATGGGAATAATCATTAGCTTTAGTCAATAATTTACTGCCAGAGCATGTTGAAACAGAATCGATTTTGGGATTATCCCACTGCTGTTAATGAAAGTGAACTTGCGGGAGGTCTGCTAATAGCATGAAACATTTCTTAGGCTTTACCATCTTGGCCATTTAACCAATATTAATCAACTGAGAACTGCAGCTATAAGTGCTAAAAATTAATTGAGCAGAAAATATATATCAAGTCTATCAGCTTTAATACTGTGGTGTGGAGAAACTGTATAAGTGCTGATCAATTATCTCACTGACCTGCAAAACTTCTTTTTGGAATGATTTGTCAAATCATGCTGCCTTCACATCACACAAGCATAGTTTTGATGTGAAGTTAAATTCATTTGCAAAGATTCTAAACTCCGAAGTAAATCAGAGACTCCATCATACATCAATCCTCACTCTGTTGGCTCCCAGGTTAAATGGGTCCCCAGCAGTGCATTCAGGCTAGATTTATCCTCCAACAACATATCAGTGCAAGACCAAATCATGAATCTAATGTAAATACACCTTTATTGTCATAGATTTATGAGGAGTTTAAATGGAGATCTTCTCATATAGATAAATATGTCACTGCTTACAATATGTAATTAATATTACTGTATAATGAGCACCAATTATGGAGAGTTTGTTGTAGTTGAGCAAAATATTAACAGCTTGTTTGGCAAAAAACGGTTAGCTATTTCCTTTATGAATGTTGGAGTTAATTATTGCCCTGAGTTCTGATTCTCCAGGTAAATAATTAAAAGATTCCTCGTGTAATTCCTCAGTGAGGTTTTCCTGCTTGTGCAGCTGGCTAAATTCTAGAAAGCCTAACAAAGTCAGGCTTGCTGTAGTGAGATGCAAGTAAAAATGATGGAAATACTTGACAGGGAAGGCAGAACCTATACTTCAGAAGTATAGTCTTTCAGTAGAACCCTGATAAGTCACATATCATTAACTCTACTTTTCTCTTCACAGGTGCTACCTGGCCTGATGTGTTTCCAACAGTTTCTACTTTTAGTTTGTATTTTCAGCTCTCTGCAGTATTTTGCTGCAATGAGAATCATGAATCCACAATATTCTTGTCCCTTGTAAAATTTTGTTCACTTGCGTTACCCTTTGGAGGCACTCATATCACTGTGGTATAATTCCGGGGCTAGAAGTGGAATGTTTATCTAGAACATAATGAATGACTTGGGTAATGAAGCTTCTTTTAGCCAAAATGTTGAAGGTAAGCAATCTTTCGCCAATGGGAGATGGAACACAGGTAGTGCAATGGGGGGACCCCTAGTAGCTAGTTGATCCAAACCCTACCTAATCTTAACCTTTTGGATTAAAGAGGGAGAAAAGTTTAAGACTCAGCTTCTGTCTGCTGTTGTAACCAGGGCAGTGAATGTTCCAGCTGGCTGGCTGGGTCAATCAATGCTGTAGGCACATAATGATAATGATACACATGCCAGCCAAAGCTAGACAGGCAGTGTGATGGGCTACAGATAGAAACAGAAGAAGAACTGTGGAGAAGCCAGAGGTGCTAAAATGACAAAAGCACTAAATTTCAATCAGCCAAATCCCAACAATAAAGACATTTGTACCATTACATATGTTTATTGTTTATTCAGCCACAGTATGATGGACGGTTCAGAAATGGTAGTTAATTCAGGTACATAATGAAGTAATGCACAAAAATGAGTGTCAGTGAGAGGAAGATTATGTCAGGTTTGAAGAAACAGTGTAACAAAAGGGCACCAATCAATTGCAATCATTAGAGAAGTGACTCCAATCACAGGCATCAGATATAGTTACCAATCTACTAAGATGATAATTACCTCAAATAACTCAAATGTCACAATCATTTATGTTAACAATGGAATAGAGCTGTTATAATATCAACAAGGTGGTTGTGGGGAAGAAATTTATCAGATTGACCTTGCACTCATCAGGATCTGTGATGACTGATACCATACTGCAATTTCTACACAGAGTGAAGGAGAGATACTACACAGAGTGAATGAGAGATACTACACAGAGTGAATGACAGATACTACACAGAGTGAATGAGAGATACTACACAGAGTGAATGAGAGATACTACACAGAGTGAATGACAGATACTACACAGAGTGAAGGAGAGATACTACACAGAGTGAATGAGAGATACTACACAGAGTGAAGGAGAGATACTACACAGAGTGAATGAGAGATACTACACAGAGTGAATGAGAGATACTACACAGAGTGAAGGAGAGATACTACTCAGAGCGAATGAGAGATACTACACAGAGTGAAGGAGAGATACTACACAGAGTGAATGAGAGATACTAACAGAGTGAAGGAGAGATACTACACAGAGTGAAGGAGAGATACTACACAGAGTGAAGGAGAGATACTAACAGAGTGAAGGAGAAATACTACACAGAGTGAAATAGTAACTGAATGGATGTGTCAAACACTTCAGTTAACCACTTAAGTTAACTTCAGATGAACTCAAAATATATCCAGATCTACAGAAGTCTTTTAACTGGCCGATCAACAAAAAAGACATATCTTTTGTAAAATAAAATATAGAAATTATCTTTCCACATTAGAAGATTATGAATGAAGCAGAAGACCAAACTGGTCATGAGATGCAAGTGAACAAATTATTTACAATGAACCAATTAAAAATGCTAACAAAACAAGGGAGAATAGGATTGAAACGTTGTGAATTTATAAGAAACATGCGTTGCGTTAATTGTATGTGAATTGTGTTTAATTGTGTACACATATAGGGCATTAATTGGAGTTTCCTCCTGAAGACATTGCAGTAGTGTCCATATCTCTGGGTCAGAAGGTTTGAGTTCAAATTCAGCCTGCCTCAGGGGTGTGGTGTCATAACACACTCAAACAGTTTGATTAAGAATAATTTTGAAGGGACCCTTGTGATGCAGTGGCAGTGTCCCTGTGTCTGGGCTAAAAGACCTGGGTTCAACATCCACCTCAGGATGTGATTGCCATAAAGGTATACCACTACACATCCAAACAGGCTGATATAGATTTATTTTAAGGGCTAGTTTCTCAGTTAATTTGTTATGTGTAATTGACTTTCGTGTTGGTTTCACTAAATTGGGTGATGTGGGATTAAGTTAGGAAACTTTTACCCGTAATGTTTCACTACTCAATAACTGTAAGACTGAGTAAAGATTAGGTTCAGCTTCATCCTTCAACTAGCTTTCCAGACCAGAACATAAGGATCCTGGTTAGGCCACATTGATGTATGGTCCACAGTTCTGACCTCCCTGCAATAAAAAAACCATAAAAGCAGGAAGCATTGGAAGATTATGGTCATCTAGAAAGATTGAAGAGGACAGGGATTTATTATTGTGAAAAGCAAAGACTTAGATGTGGCCGAATGGAACCTGTTAAGATTAGAATAGGTTTGAGAGGTAGCTATGGAGACAATGTGGGAGAATTCAAACCCAATGGCGATCAACTTAAGCTATTTACTCCAAAATCCATTAGCCAAATAAACAGAAATCTCTTTACTCAAAGTGGATAGTATGTGGAACAATATTGGTGAGGCAAACAGCTTAGATCTTTCAAAAGGACACTGTGCAAGTACATGAGAGTAAATGCAATTGAAAGATATGTTTCAAAGCTGAGGTGAGATAGGTTGAGTAGCAGAATGATCATAGACTGCAAAAACAGCAACAGAATAATTGAGCTGAACAGAACATTTTTGTGCTCTTTATATAATTTTATTTTAAACTTGAATTCTGTCATATATTTTAATGACTGATCATAGATGGATTTACAACTCATTTAATTGATAACACTTAGAAAGGTTGACAATGTTAAGGTAGTTTAGCTGAATCATTATAAATCACATGCAGGAATATACATGTAGTGATTGGAATCAGGGCCAAGTGGATCTCATTGACTTGAATGGTGTTGTTAACCTGGCCCAGTCAGGGAGCTCTGGCTGACGGATATAAACAGGAGATGAAGGAAGGAAAAAAAAATAAACAGAAGATTCAGAAGGTCTCCTCAGTCTAGGGACTGACTTTGAGCTGGCTGGTCAGAGCCTATGTACCGTGCACATGTAAATAAAGGGTTACCTGGTGACAGGATACCGGCCTCTGTGCAGTTATTTCAATACCCAACTTGTTACTCACAGATAGGAGTGGAATGGAAGGGGAAGAAAAGTTAATTTGATGTCAAATAAAAATTCAAGGTCAGAGTCGGATTGTCACACCAACAATGGTCAATAAAATCACATTGAGGGTGACCTTAGAGAGGTTTAGAAAATCATGAGGGGCATGGATAGGATAAACAGGTGACGTTTTTCTCTGGAGCGTCGGGGAGTCCAGAACTAGAGGGCATAAGTTTAGGGTGAGAGGGGAAAGACATAAAAGAGACGTAAGGAGCAACTTTTTCACTTAGAGGGTGGTACGTATATGAAATTAAGAGCCAGAGGAAGTGGTGGAGGCTGGTACAATTGCAACATTTAAAAGGCATTTGGATGGGTATATGAATAGGAAAGGTTTGGAGGGATATGGGCCAGGTACTGGCAAGTGGACTAGATTGGGATTGGAATATCTGGTCAGCATGGACGAGTTGGACCGAATGGTCTGTTTCATGTTGTACAACCCTATTACACTATGACATTGTGAGTTGGAATTGTGATTTCAGATCCCTAAGTTTGTGTTATGTGAAAAGATTAATATCTCAAACTAACACTCATGGAACATTATAAGTAAATATATAAGTGACTTGTTTTTTTTCAAAAGCCAATTTTTAATTTAGTCATTCAGAAACTTATAATTTTAAAAATCCTGAAGAACTCAAAAAACTGGTCTGTCCAAATTCAGAGAAAAGGTAATTCAAATGCTGAAAATTTAAAAATATGATTCTGAAATAAATGATGGGGAAATTTGTGCAACTCTTAAAGATGAGAACATTTTGGGACTGTAACTGAAGTCATTAGGAAACAAACATAATAAGCAAGGGAAAGCTGTTCTTTATATTCAGTAAATGAATAATTTCCATTAGTATGGATTACATAGGCAAGATTGTGCGACTCATCCAAACCTCACAACTCCGAATATTCCAATGGGACAGCTGGCATGTATTTTCCATTCATAGAAAATTACAGCGCAGTACACGCCCTTCGGCCCTCGATGTTGCGCCGACCTGTCATACCAATCTGAAGCCCATTTAACCTACACTATTCCATGTACGTCCATATGCTTGTCCAATACAACTTAAACGTACTTAAAGTTGGCGAATCTACTACCGTTGCAGGCAAAGCATTCCATACCCTTACCATTCTCTGAGTAAAGAAACTACCTCTGACATCTGTCCTATATCTATCACCCCTCAATTTAAAGCTATGCCCCCTTGTGCTCGCCATCACCATTCTTGGAAAAAGGCTCTCCCTGTCCACCTTATCTAACCCTCTGATTATATGTCTCTGTTAAGTCACCTCTCAACCTTCTTCTTTCTAACGAAAACAGCCTTAAGTCCCTCAGCCTTTCCTCGTAAGACCTTCCCTCCATACCAGGCAACATCCTAGTAAATCGCCTCTGCACCCTTTCCAAAGCTTCCACATTCTTCTTATAATGCGGTGACCAGAACTGTACACAGTACTCCAAGTGCAGCCACACTAGAGTTTTGTACAGCTGTAGCATAACCTCATGGTTCCAGAACTCAATCCCTCTATTAATAAAACCTAAAACATTGTATGCTTTCTTAACAACCCTGTCAACCTGGGTGGCAACTTTCAAGGATCTGTGTACCTGGACACCGAGATCTCTCTGTCATCTGCACTACCAAGAATCTTACCATTAGCCCAGTACTTTGCATCCCTTATATCATTTGCGAAAGCAAAATAAAGGAAAGCCAGATAGGATTTATACATGGAATATATCATGGGAAAGCTCTTAAATTGGGTTTTATCAAACATATTGCTATGTTTTATCTTTACGTTAATTATAGATATCCTTGGACAATCCTGGATCAACTACAAGAGGATTAAAAATAACTTCTTATTTGTAAATGACTAATTGGATATGTATGTGAAGAGGGAAAATTTGCAGGATTTGAGGAAAAGTGCTGGGGGTTGAGTGTGACTCACTCTCATAGAGGACCAGCTTGAATACAAAACAAATGACCACTTTCTGTGTTGCAGTCATTCTATCGTTCTATATGTGTTTCATGTTATACCTGTACCTCGCGATACTTGCGTCTGTTTCTGTAGCTGTTGCTTTGATCTTGAAATAGGTCACAAGCCTATCACCAGCATGGCACTACTCATCAATTAAATATGGCTAATCAGAAGGTTTGCTACCTGCCACAGGAGGACTGACAAGATTAACAGATTGATAGCCAATCCCCTTGGCCATGTAATGAAAGCACTTTCTGTGGTCATTGAGGCCCAGAGTAGGACTTGAAACTCGAGGCAGGAACATTTTTCACTCTGCCACAGAGACCTCCTCTAGGATAGGACTTGTATAGTATGCAATTATTAAACATTATTATATCTACAATTTACCTGTCAGCATTTTCAGTTCCCTTTTGACCACCTCCAAGTCTGACGTCACTAAGGCTGTACAGCCCAGGAAATCCATGCTGGCATTTGATTTCTCTCCATCCAAGTGCTTGGTCACTAGGTTATTGAAAAACCTGCGCAGTGCCATATGTTCATGCACCGAAGCTGGTGTAAGTGTCTGAGTTTCTCCAGCACCACAGATGTGAACTGCATCTTGTTGATTATGAGGAATGAAGGCGATGGATTTGACTTTCTTTCCATTTAAAGCTTCAGCAACCTGTGCTAGGATAGAGTCCAGTGTGGAGGACTCATATACATAATTCACCACAGTCACGTATGGCCACGACACTTCTGTAACATCGGAACAAAGTTTAACTTTATCACAGATTATTAAAAGCCTAGGAGTGGATAAACCCTGTGTGACATCCGATCCAACAGGGCTTTGCCCCTCTGTGTAGTTTCCTTCAGTTATCTGTTGATCAGAGTAATTTCCACCTTGGCTAGATCTGGCGCTGTGTGTTTCCTCCACTCCAGGTCTACCTGTATTCTTTCTTCTTTTATGCTCCTTTGGATTATTCGAACATGGCTCAACTTTGCTGTCAGATGAATCTGAAATAACCCCACTGTCTGTCTGCATTGAAGATCTCCTTATGTTGTGGCCAGGATTGACAGTTGTACCACTCATTTTGGACTATGAAGCAGTGCACCAGGGCTCAGTGATATTTCTGAAAGGGATTTCTGCTCAGATTTGAATGGTGCGTCACCACAATGTATTGTTTTCCAGGTTTTGGGATCAGCATTCCAACACTGACCCTAGACTTTGTGCTGTGAAGTGTCAACTGTTTGTTAAATCTTCCTGAAGTCATTGGCAGTAGCATCCTCATCTCCAATGTGGGATGTGAACTGTACAAAGCTTCTGCAGTTTCATCTGCTGCCGGCCCATCAAAATCCTCTTTAGACTGGGGAGGGAATGAAGGAGAAGCAGCCCTTCATTTCTTTCAAAATGGAAACATATTTTCTATTAAGAAGAAAAACATCAATAAATTTAGAAATTCAGAATTGCTGAAGATTGTTCAATTATGTTAAATGTATCTTCAAACGTACCCACAGAAAATAAAAACAACTTCTTGTAAAGTGTTCAATTATCAACTGAAATAATTTTACACATACTTTAATATCTCTGAAAAGAGGAAAGTGAAAGAAACACCATACCATTGAGACATTTTCAACTCTGATAGCTATGTTTGTCAAAGACCAGAACTGGAACTATTCGACAATGAGGAAAAACTGAAGATGCTGAAGCTTTTTCTCCATTAAATGACAAAGTTCACCTGAGAGTTGAAAAAGATCAACGGTTCAATAGGGTAGACATCGGGAAGGTTCAATCCACGTATAAAGTGATTCAAAAACCAAGGGCCACACACATAAGACAGTCACTAATAATCCAACAGGGAATTCACAAGAAACCTATCCCAGAGGATAGTTAGACCTGGAACCTGACACACCTAGAGAAGTGAATGCAAATATCAAAAGTGAACAGTCTAGATCAGGCTGTGAGGGAGAATAAGGATGGTGATTGGACCAGATATAGTGTGGGAGGAGTCCCTGGGCAGAATATTCACAGACCTACACCAATTGGCCTCAATGGCGTTTCTATGATGAAAACATGATGAAATTCGATATCTTTCCCGGAGTTTCTTTAACATTTGCTCTCTCCTTCAGCATCAAGTTTCTCCAGAGGCTGTCCATATCTTGCTGGTTAATGCTCCAGCCAAGTATGAAACAGTCCGTTCCACAAATTCTAGTGTGAAGCACTGACCGGTGCTAAATAACCAGTAGCTCCAGCTTTGCTCAGGTTTTCGCGATTTTTTTCACTCTCACCTTACTGTGCCTGCTCTCCTAACCTTGTGTTCTTGTTTTCAGCACTCTCCAATCCTTTTTCCGCCGCTTCTTCCTGTAAAACAAGAACTGCGCTCAGCAAGTACTTTGCACCCATTGCATTCCGCTGACTTCTTCTTGTTTTTTTCTCCGACAAACTTCAAGGGAGTTGCACTAAATTTGGGAGGGGGAAGGAAACAGGGAGCTGTCCTTGAAGTCAGCAGAGCTGCAGTCGAAAGCGTCCCCTGTTGCTATTGGAAACCCCGGCTGGGTCTGAGCGCTGCTGCCAATCACAGTCGGGGCGGGGGGCGTGGCCTGCACTGGGAATTGATACTTTGGGCTCTAAGGAGTCGACAACACTGAAGAGCTCCCAGCCTGAACATTGCCCTTTTGCCTGCCCCGATACCGCAACTTTGGAGGTACAGACAGAAAACTTCAGGAATTCCTTCGACAAATAAAAAAAGTGACCAATGCAGCATGGCCTTATTCAAAATGAGTCAGATTTGACAGGGAACAAAGGAAGCCATCTAGTTATGATGCTGTGGTGAAAAGCTTAGGAATCCAAATAAAACATAAATTGGAAGATGGCTTTGGTTTAAAAAAACACAAATAGCTGGAGGCGATAATATGAAATACGAATACTTTGATTAGCAGCAAGTTAAGCCCTTGGATGTGAGTATCTAACTTGCTTCCTTATCTCACAGGCTTCCTCCAACTAGAATTATCGGTTCAGGAAATGATTGACGTGAAAATTGATTGAGAGTTCAAACTATGTGCGTGTGTGTGTGTGAGGCCATCCGGTTGTTTGAATGGAAAGACTTGTCAGTTAAATGGGGTGATTGCGTAAATCTAAAGCTCAAACATCTCCGACATAAGGAAAGACTTGGGTTTATACAGCACATTTCATGACCACCAGATGTCCCAAAGTGCTTTACAGCCGATGGAATACTTTCGATGTGGATTCTTGAATTGGCTGTCATGTGGGAATCATGCTCAAAAATAGCAGTGTCATAATAAACAGATATTCTGCTTTTGTGATGTTGATTGACAGGTAAATATGGACTAGGGCACCAGGGATAACTCCTCTATGCTTATCTTCTTCAAAACAGTGCTGTGGGATATTTTACATCCAGCCAAGAAAGTAAAGACAGGGCTTTGTTTAAAATCTCATTCAAAAGATGATATGGAACTCTGACAGTGCAGCACTCCCTCAGACGTGTCAGCTTTGAATGCTTACTGAAACACTGGAGTGGGAACTGAACATGAAACTCTGTGGTTCAGAAGTGAAATTGCTGCCATCTGTCTTTGGCAGTGATAGGGGTGCATTTGTTTTGTGGGGCAAGGGGAGCAGGAATTATTTCAATATATTTTTGGTTTGTTCTTTCAGATTATGGCAATTCTGTAGGATATACAGGTGCAAGGATTATTATTAATCACAATAACCCTTATTTCTGAAAGGAATCATAATTCTAACAATTGCTGTAAATCAGTGTCTTTGGTGCATTAGGAGATATGTTCCGTCAGTAAAGAACAAATTGGGTTGAGTCTAGGTTTGACAGCATTGCCCTTTCCTGTGGTGACAAATGTTCTCTTTTGCATTCAGTTAATCATCGATTATACACAATTTATAAAAGACCTGCCCTACAGCTGACTAATGCTCGATGTGTTTTGTACGTTTTGGTTAACAACAATTGTGAGCATTATTGCTTTCTTCTCTCAAGAGAATATTACATGGAAATTATAGTTCAGAAATGTAATGACAGTCCCCACTGTCCTGATGTAGTATTTATGCCACATAAGTCTCAAACCACTCTTACTTCACCTAACTCAATTTGTATTCACTCTATTCAACTCTCCTTCATGTATTTATTTACTCATCTACTAATGCCCCTGGAAAATATATTTTTCCCCTTATCAATATGTCTTAGGCCACAGCATAGTCATAAAGGTGAGATCACACTTAGGATGCTGTGCTCTGTTTTCCTTGGTTGAAGAATTTAGAACGAAGACACATATTCTCAGGAAAAAGGATGGCATGAGTTTGCATCGAAAGAATATTTCACCTGATGTGGCAGATGTTACCTCCTATAACATAAAAGCTGAGTGTGAATATAGTGGTATTGAAGAATTCAACAGAAATTTATTACAACCAACCACTATGTACAAACATTACATTCCTTAGACACTTAATTGTCTGGGGAAATATTAAGCTACTATTTTACAACAGAGAAGTATGCTTTCAGACAATTATCAGGCTTCAAGTGATCTGAATTAATATGGAGAATGAGACCTTTACATCTTCAGCTCACATGCTACGATGCAGTGGTGAAATAATGAGTCATCTCTTAAAAGCATATTGACATACTTACCAAAAGACATAACACTACAGATGTACATTACTGTTTATAGGCAGATGTTGGTAACAATTAAGCTAACAATTCAACTTCAAAGAAATGCTTTCGAGTTTTAATAATTCATACTGATCCAGTGATTGTATGCCCATCTGGAGTGGTATTATAATGTTCTGTGTCATATTTGGTTGACAACTTGGTTGTGTTGCTGTTACTTGTTACCACCCAATATCACCACATAATATCCACCCTCAACGCTGTTTCTCACTCATCATGCATGATTGGTCTACCGTATATCAGTCTAAGTTGATTTCTGTTCCTTTGCAAAACAACATTATGACCAGGTGTTTTGAAGAAGGGTCACTGCACTTGAAATGTTAAGTTTACTTTCTCTCCACAGATGCTGCCATACCTGTTGAGTTTCTCCAGCAATTTCTGTTTTTGCTCCATGATGAATAATGATTTTGTATGATCTGGGCTGGTAGCATATTTGAGAAAACTTTGCTGGTAACTACATGTTCATATTTGTATTTCTAAGTCGCACTCTCCGCCTGGAGTACACTTTTGGTATTTCTCCATCTATTTGCCCATTGTGTATCCGTTTAATTTGCCTCCACATTAAAAATTTCCTGTATCTTGGGATGTTTAAATAATTGGTTGCTGGGCAAGGTCATTTTCGCTTGCCTTCTGCACATAAGTTGTGTTTTCGATGGATATCTCTTCTCCATTGGTGTTGAAGAAAAATGCAACAATACGTTGTGGAAATATTTCTTTGTTCCTTGCCATTTCATGGATAATTGATTTGATAGTACATGCCATACATTCTGTCAGACTGTTTGAATATGGATAGTGGGGTCATTCTTCACTTGAAGAGTCTTGAAATGGTCTTGAAATGTTTGCCAGAGTACTGCAATTTGTTGTGAAATACTATCTGATCTATGATGCTGAATAGTCCTTATCATGTTAAGAACAAATGTGCTTGTTGCACTCCTCAGTCATTGTACAATACAAAATCTACACAAGTAATCCACAAGGTGTAATCTACCCAATGCACTGTGAATAGCATTGTTGTTACTTTTATCCACACGTAGTATGGATGTAAAAGCTTTCTTTTCTATTTGGGTTATGTTAGATATGCATCAGATGCATATATGAATCATTGAATATCCTGATTCATCCCTGGCCAGTGCACAGATTCATGTGATATTTATATTATGTGTTCAATACTGTGTGTCACTGATGTAACATGGACATGATATCTTGACTTTTGCTAGTAAGATTTGCTTCCCCTTGTGGCTGACTAGTTATGGCATACAATTCATCTCTGTATTGTTAAAATGAACAAATCTGGGAGATGGCCAGACTCCCAGCAGGTCCGAGTCTGCAGAGCTTTGCCCAAGACCCAGGCAGAGCGGGGTGGTCACCCTCACTTCACTGCTAAATTACTTAAAATAGTTTTTGCCCAGCATTCTTGGCCATTTTGCATCAAACTTTAACAGCTTGGTGCTTTTTAAAATGACTAAGGGCGACGGCTTCTGTAGCTTGCAACAGGCAGGGAACCCCCCCCCCCCCCTCCCCCCCGGCAACAACAGAATCTCTGAGAGAAGATTGACGCATCCATCAAGAGACCTGGTCCAGGTGGGAATTGATCTTGGTCATGCTGCAGAAGCATGACCGATAGATTGAGAAACTCGGGCAGCATGTCAGAGGGGTGGAGCCACGGTCCGCGGCCTTGGAAACTGCGGCTGAGTCATCCGTGGGTCAGGTCCGGGCTCTGGAGCGACCAGTCCAGACCCTGGAGGAACATATTGATGACCTCGAAAATCAAGGTTGTCGGAAAAATATTCGGTTGCTGGGCCTTCCCAAATGGGAGAAGGAAGTTCAGCTTGTAGATTTCCTGGAGCAATGGCTCCCACGGCTTTTGAAACTGGAGTCAGAGTTGGGCCGGGTGGAGTGGGCCCACTGGGTTGCTGTACACAGGCTCGGGTCAGACCAGCGCTCCGACCCAGTCCTAGAGCGACTTCAATACTACAGGGAAAAAAATTGTTGCTGGAGGCCTCCAGAGTCTTGGGGAAGGATCCCCATGCCATAATGTACAAGGGCTCCATGATAATGTTGTTTCAGGACTTCTCTCCGGTTGTGATCTGCAAGAGGACGGCATTTGATGAAGCAAAGAAGCATCTGAGAGACTTAAATATTCAATATTCCATGTGATATCCGGCAATGATGCGCTTCAGTCATGGAGGATCTGTATATAACTTTGGATCACTGGAAAAAGTAAAAGAATTCTTGGACGCTCTCAAATAGACTGCAGGACTTGAACTGTATGGCCAACAACTTTATTTTACCCTCCCTTTGTCTCTCTTTCTTCTCTCCCTCTTTCTTTTATCCATCTTTCCTTGGTGTGGGGGTTGTTCCTTATTCTTTGGTTTCTTATTTATGGCTCGTGTGGTTTATTTAATTATTGGGGGATGTCTCTGAGTGGGTTTTTATTCTCTTACTTAGTTGCTTAATATTTGCTGGGCTTGTAATTTTGTAATCTTTAATATTTTTATCTTGTGTTGTTGTTTTAAGCATATCTAGGTGATAGTGGGGGGGGAGGTAGGGGATGGGTGGGTTGCCAACTTTTAACTCCTGTTTTATAAGATACTGGAATTTATTTACTTTATTTTGTGATGCCTGGGCCGAGGGCGGGGCTCTAGCTCGGAGAGGTTATGGCGGGATTATTGGAAGGTAATAGTGCCCCCTGTGAGCAAGGGGGGAAAGTTTCCCTTCAAATATGCTTTATCTTATTTTTATTTAGGAGTAGTTTTTAGTTGTTTTGATTTAACTGTTTTAAAGAGTATTTTTATATGTGAATTGATTTTGGTCAGTATTCAATGTTTTTTGGGTAGGATTCTTCTTCCTGGGGGGTCTTGGGCTTGCTTGGATGATCATGGCTAGCCTTTCGTTTAGGTGGTGCACCTGGAATGTCAAGGGAAGCCATTTGCCAATCAAAAGGAAAAAATATTATTATGTCTTAAAAAAGAAAGGGTTGATGCACCTCTTTTACAGGAGAAACCTCTACTTAATAAGGAACACTTGAAGCTGCATCAGGGTGGCTTTGACCAGGTGTTCTTCTCCTCTTTCAGCCCAAAAGGTAGGGGAGTAGTCATTCTTATTTGGAAGAATCTTCCCTTCCAAACGCTAAGTCAGATAAAAGATGAGTCTGGGCGGTATATATTGATTAAAGCCTGAGTACACGGAGAGGAATATGGGATTTTGAATCTTTATTGTCCTCCAGTACACCATTTTAAATTTGTAATAGAAGTGTTCTCTAAGTTGATGGCTCTCGGGGTCTGCCATAAAATTATAGGGGGAGATTTTAATTGTATCATTGACTCAGATACGAACAGGATACCTAGGAGCTCTGTGGATATACGTTTAAGGTCTAGGCAGCTGGCAGATCTGAATAGGGAGTTGGGATTGGTAGATTTGTGGAGGTGTCTCCATCCTGAGGTTACTGACTTTACTTTCTATTCTAATCCACACAAGTGCCATACCAGAATCGACATTTCTTTTGTCCCCTCGACCCTTTTGAACTCAATATTGTCGTGTAAAATAGGTAACATAACTATTTTTGACCATGCCGCAGTATATATGGAGGTTAAGACTAGTGATGATGGGATAGGTCCCTGACATTGGCGTATGGACCCTTTTTTATTGAAGGATAGCAAGTTCATAAAATATTTTTTGCAGTAATTTAAAACCTTCTGGGATATCAACTCATGTATGGCCAGTAACCCCTCGATGATGTGGGAGACTGTAAAGGCATACGTGCGAGGCTAGGTTATTTCATATTCTGCGACCCAGAAAAGACAAAAGGGAGAGCAACAAGGTCTGCTTGAAGCTTGCCTAAAGGCGGCTGAGACAGCGTATATTGAAAGGCCTTCCATTACTAAATGGATCACAGCCCTTAGGGCAACATTGAATACCGCACTTACTCAAACAGCAAAGTGGGAGATGTTATTCACGAAGCAGAGATTATTTGAATACGGTGATAAGCCTGGCAGGTATCTAGCATACCTTGCCAGAAAGAAAAAGGCTCCCCAAGCCATTACGTCTATTAGAGACAGTGCTGGTACCCTGACTTGCAATCATAAAAAGATCAATGCAGCCTTTAGGAAGTATTACTTTGAATTGTATAAGTTGCAGGACTGTGAGGATAGAACGAGGAAGATGGTCCTCCCGGGCCTAACCTCGGAGCAGGTGTCATTTTTGAATGCCCCCCCTGACAATCCAGGAAGTCCAGGAAGAGGTGCAGCAGCTTTAGAGTGGCAAAGCCCCTGGACCAGATGGATTCAGGCTGAGGTTTATAAAGAATTTATATGGGAACTGGTCGGGCCACTTATAAATATATATAACTATTCACACAGTCAGGGCTGCCTCCCGCCTTCTCTGAGAGAAGCAAATATTTACCTCATTCTCAAGAAAGCAAAGGCCCCAGATGACTGCTCTTCATATAGACCCATATCCTTGTTAAATGTGGATTTTAAAATCCTCTCAAAAATGATAGCATTAAGAGGACCAGACGGGGTTTATAAAGGGTTGCAGATCAACTAGTAACATTAGAAGAGTCTTAAATATGGTACAAGCCTGCCAGCAGGGAGCGATACTGGGCTTATTTGTCTCCCCAGACGCAGAGAAGGCATTCGATTGGGTAGAATGGCCATATCTTTTTTTTACACTTTGGAACGGTTTGGTGTTGGAGAGGTCTTTGCTAAATGGGTTTCAGTATTATATAATGATCCCAAAGCAGCGGTGATAACCAATGGTTTAAGTTCGGATAGCTTTAGCACCGGCAGGGGCTGTTGTCAGGGATGTCCTCTCTCACCATTATTATTTACACTAGTGATTGAACCGCTGGTGGAAGCTATACGAACTGACCCTAACATAACGGCGCTGGAGGTTGGATCAGACAAGTACAAAATTACTCTCTATGTGGATGATATCCTCCTTTTCTTAAGGGATCCTTTGACATCTGTGCCCCGCTTAATTCAAGTGATCAATTTATTTGGTATGTTCTCAGGCTACAAAAAATCAATTTTGTGAAATTGGAGGCTATGCCATTGGGAGGTCTTGCCAGTATATCCAACTTTCCGACGGATTCTGTTTTCCCTTTCGGTGGTCACTAGAAGGTTTTCTGTATTTAGGTATTTTCATTACTCTGGTATTTGGTTCGCTATATAAAGCTAATTATACATACTTACTAGAGAAAATAAGACAGGACCTTCAACGCTGGGAAGATCTCCTAATATCTTGGTTAGGCAGAATATCCTTAGTCAAGATGAATATTTTACCTCATCTCTTATACCCTATGAGAATGCTCCCCTTGATGCTGCAGAAGCAGGCGTTGCTTAAGCTTTATGAATGGCTCAGCTCCTTTATTTGGAATCATAGACGACCCCTTAACATATCAGAAAAGCTGTAGCTTTCACAAGTAAGAGGAGGACTGGACTTTCCAGATTTCAGGTGGTACCAATTGAGCTCCCTATTTTCTTATGTAGCTGATTCGGTCTCTTGTGACCCATAATCAATCTGGTTAGATATTGAGGCCTCCCAAGCAAAATGTCCCCTCATCAATCTAGTATTTATGGACAAGATGAGAGTTATTATGGATTATTGTAAAAACCCTATTGTATTAAATACAACTAAAGTCTGGAGGATAATGCGACAAGATGAGGGTAACCTGCAAAAAACCTCTCCTCATTCCCCTATAGTGGGAACATTGGGATTCCAGCCAGGGCTGACCAATGCTACATTCAAAATCTGGGACTCCAGAGGTATCTCATGTTTGGGAGATTTGTTGGATGGGGTGGTCATGATGTTGTTTGAGCAGCTACGCCAGAAGTTTGGACTGCCCAGCAGGGACCTCTTTCTGTATTTTCAAATACGAGATTTTATACAAAAGAAGACCACAATGATAATCAATCCTTATAAATCGGATGTGGAAAGGAGAGAGCTTCGGCTGATGGGTCTGTTCTCGGTCAGCACTCTCTACCACCTACTATGCAGTAAGGTATCGCAGGACATGGAATGGTTATATATAACCTGGAATCAAGAATTAGGGATAGAAATCTCCTTAGAAATGTGGGAGGGTGTCTCGGAAAATACCAGGAAGATCTCTGTCTGTAACATAACTCAGGCTACGCAATTGAAGATACTTCACATGGCTCACATGGCACCTGAACAACTTTCAAAGTTCAAGGCAGGAGCATCTCCGATGTGTCCTAAATGCAAAATCAAAGTTGGTACTCTCACGCATTGTCTGTGGACATGCCATAAGATCCGCAGGTATTGGGACAGAGTAGTGAATGCCTTGACAAAGATTTTGGGTATGGAGATTGGATTGGACCCAATGTCCCTACTCTTGGGCTCCCCAAATTTCCCCTCTTTGGATGCAGACAGGAGGAAATTATTCACTATCCTTTCCTTTTGTGCGAGGAAATATATTCTCATGAATTGTGTATCTGAAGGTCTCCCAGGACTTTCAAACTGGCACAGGATAGTCATGGAATATATGCCCCTGACCTCCTTACGAATATGGTGCACCAAAAAACTGGATTATTTTATAGAATATGGCAGCCCTTTTTGAACTGTACTGACACAGATATTTTGGCCATATTGTCCAGGGCCTTTGTTTAGCCATGGTCGTGGTTCTGGCTGGTTCGGGGGCCCCCGGGAGGAGGAATCCCATATAAATATGGGTTCTGTTATGAGGTGATAAAAAACTATTTTGAGTATGTATTTAGTTATATACTTACCTATTTGTTTATCGTTAGTAATGCATGATATCCTATTTTATGTTTTGGTTGTTTGTTTGTGGGATAGATTAGTCGTTAAGTTTTTTTAAATCTTCACATTGGGTGTTGTTATTATACTGCAAAATGGAATATACTAGTTTGTATTATTTTTGAAATTTTGTAAAAAATTTTTTAAAAATTTTTCAATAAAAATATCTGTTAAAAAAAATGAACAAATCTTCTCAGATGTTTCTTTAAAAACATCAGTCCATCCCAGATGAAAAGTTTGGTGCTGGAAAAGCACAGCAGGTCAGGAACCATCAGAGGAGCAGGAAAATCAAGGTGATGGGGGCCTTATGCCTGAAACCTCAATCCTCCTGCTCCTCGGATGCTGTCTGACTTGTTGTGCTTTTCCAGCACCACACTTTTTGACTTTGATATCCAGCATCTGCAGTCCTCACTTTCTCCATCAGTCCATCCCAGGTTAATGACCTTTTGCATCTGTTGTACTTGTTCATCTTTGTAAGTTTCTGACTGCAACTCTTTCTAGTGGTTCTGGCCAAATGTAGTTGATTTCATAATTAAGAGCATCTCTCCTGGTACCTGGCTTATATTCTCCAAGTCCATATCTTTGCAGATCCTTTATTGAGATCTGTGCACACTGGTAGTGCTGCCACTGCTGCACTGTTGGCAACTACAAGGTAGAAGATTGCAGGAAGCCAAGATGAGCTTGTGTACTGGCAATGCAGCGTGATTCTGTCAATGCATGGAGCTGGAATTATCAATAATCCAAAAGCTCCATCGTTACTTTTGTAACATATGATTTCCTTTTGTGCTCTCTCACATTTAGAACTTGCAATTTAAATACCAAAACCTATTATGAGTTTCCTGTTTCTTTATTTGGCAGCAGAAGTGAGTGAATGCTTGGCTAGAAATAGTTCTATTTCTGATATTAACCAGAATGATACATCTTGCAAGAAAGAACAATAGGGAACTAACGTCTTCAGAAAAAATTCAATAGTATTTCATGCGTACATTTTTATCAAGCAATTTCTTCTTGGAGAAGCCAGGCTACAATGGAACACATGGTTTGAAATTAATCTTATTTTTCTTGTAACTTTAACCATTAGATACAGTGCATGATTTTACTGCCTTCTGTGATCTGTAGAATAGTTTGATAGCTTGAGTTATGAGCCTTGGAAAATAGGTGACTGTAATTTTTATGCCTCTGTATCATGTGTATAAATAGAAATACTTTGATTCTTTAGAAATGAGCTGCCAGTTTAGAATGTAATCTTATGGGCTTGCCCCATGTAAATGTGTATGACAAGACTGTAAGCTGAATTTATGTTTTGGTCAATTAGCATTTATCATCTTCTAATGCATTACACAAAATAGGAAGAAAAATGATACTCCTCTCCAGCACCATAAATGAAGTATAAAAAAAAGTGTGAGAAAATATGGGATTAAGCCATCTGTGTTCTTATAAAATAAGGTCCTTTAGGCTATATTGAAGATATTAAAATACATGTTTTTGCAAATATTTTTGCAAGCAGAGCCTTATTCTAAGATTATGCAAACAAGCAGTCAGGTGTTGTAGATTAAATATATGTACATCTTGTACTCAGGAATGCCTAAAATAACTCTTGTCCTCGCACTACTCTCGCACATACACCCACAGACAATGTGACATAATTTACCTAACATGTTGGAGTATTGACTTAATACATTGTTTTTGAAAATATATATTCAGTGCAGTATAGCAGCAAGAGAAGAAGAGGCTAGACATAAGGCAAAATGAGAGACTCTTACTCAGATTTTGATTATCCAAACTCTTCTTTGCACTGTAGTCTGCTTCATTCTTCCTTTTGTGTTGGAGTGAGGACCTAGAAGGTTAAATCAGTAGAACTTGTAAATGCCTCACTTGCCTGACTCATTTAGTATACTTCAAAACAGAGCTCCCTTATGAGGAGGCCGGGGGGGGTGGGGGGGGGAGCTCCATTCTCTGTTCACCTGCCCCCTTGGTTGGTCACAACAAGAATAACTTACAAAATATCTCCACCCTTCCCTTGTTTATACCTTTATCTCAGACCAAAGGAATTTCCATTTTCAAAGGATCCAATTTAACCAGATGTCCTCCAGTT
This sequence comes from Chiloscyllium plagiosum, assembly GCF_004010195.1. Lineage (NCBI taxonomy): Eukaryota > Metazoa > Chordata > Chondrichthyes > Orectolobiformes > Hemiscylliidae > Chiloscyllium > Chiloscyllium plagiosum. The sequence continues at coordinate 12,258,229 of NC_057745.1, read as the reverse complement.
AACAAAAGTATGAGTTTATTGGTTTAAAAATGATACGAAATAAAATGCAGCATACATACACATAGCTTAGAAATGAGAAGTGAGTCCAAAAATGTTGAAAGTTAAAAGATATATGGTTTCTCTGAGTTGGCCATGAAGAATGGCAGGTTAGGTGAAATTCTTTTGCCCTATTTCTTTTGGATGGCTTGCCGGCTGGCTGGCCTCTGGCACGAAGAGTGATGAAATGTCCTCAATTGCAATACAGGTTAACTAGTGGATGGTTCAACTGTGACCTCAACTGCACACGAGGGTTAGAACTTTGGCTACTACACATGTGTACCTCAGTCCACTGGCACACATATGCCCCTGAGCTCAGTAACACACCTTCTTTCATTAACACATCTTCTTCCACTTGCACGTACACACTAGGGTTGAACTTGTACTTGTGTAATCTTGGAAGGGGAAGATATAGTCCAAGTCTCTTTTTCCTCTTCTCTTCCAATAGAATCACAGCCTGAGATAACTCCTAGGTGATTACATTTCAGATTGTAGTGTATTTCTCCCTTTTAATCCATCACTTTGAATTTTGAGATGTTGTCAGGTGTGACAATCACTAGACAGCTACTGATTTTACATTTGCATCACTTTGCTTGGCCATAGCAGTCCTCTTTCTAAAAAGAAGAACATGTTAGAATTAAAAATTTTGGTGTTGATTTGAGGTTATGATCTATGGCCATGACATGAGTATCATTTTGTTTTACTTTTTTTCATTTTTTGGGAATTAAACAACAGAGACTTTGTTGTTTGGTTTGTTTATAGTGTAAGTGGAAACGATCTACATATTCACCATGACATAAATAAAATGTATATATTTTCTGTGTTTGCACACATTAATAAACTGGATAAGATAGATTTCCTCAATTATTTGCCTGGAATGGGGCAGCCCGGTGGCATGGTGGCTCAGTGGTTAGCACTGCTACCTCACAGCACCTGGCACCCGGGTTTAAGTCCCACCTTGGGCAACTGTCTGTGTGGAGTTTGCACATTCTCCCCGTGTCTGCATGGGTTTCGTCTGGGTGCCCCGGTTTCCTTCCACAGTCCAAAAATGTGCAGGTTAGGTGAATTGGCCATGCTAAATTGCCCGTAGTGTTAGGTGAAGGAGTAAACGTAGGGGAATGGGTCTGGGTGGATTACTCTTCAGAGGGTTGGTGTGGACTTGTTGGGCCAAAGGGTCTGTTTCCATACTGTAGGGAATCTAATGCTGATCTCTAGCTTCCCACTCGGAAAGTTGATCATTCTCACTGAAAACAAAATGACCTAGTCAGTAATGATAAATAAATCAATGAGTGAAAATGGTAAACTGAAAAACCTGGCTGTTTATAAATACAAATGATCTACATTGCACTTCGTATAATGTCAAATTCAAACGATAATGCAACATGTGAATACATTTGTAAAAGATATTGACTTGATATTTCAGCCTTTCTGATTTAAATCTCAAAAACAACCCAGAGCTGTATGAATTTGGAAGTTAACTGCATTTCACATCTGTGAGATGTGTCAATATTACAAAGCAAAATAAGAATGGACAAATAGATAGGTATAGGAGAGGGAAGACTTTGACTTGAAATTGTTTTAAAGTATTTATTTTAATCAATCCGCTTAAGAGGCATCTGGATGGGTAAATGAATAGGAAGGGTTTAGAGGGATATGGGCCAAGTGCTGGCAAATGGAGCTAGATTATGTTAGGATATCTGGTCAACGTGAATGAGTTGTTTTTGTGCTGTACATCTCTATGATTCTATGACAGGACACATATCTGGGTCAGGTGCAATTTAAACCCAGGCTTTCTAGCTCAGAGGAACGGAAAGTGCCACTGTGCCATAAGTGGCTTTAAAATATTTGTTTTTTTTTAGAGCTTTGGGTGTTATTGAAAGTGATGCTCATGTATAAGAATTGTTTTTTTTAAAGTAAACCAAATTTATTTTGCTCTTAAATTATGTCCTTGAAGCACTACAGCATGATAAACAATGTAAATTATAAGTTACCACAAAAACTATCTATTTTTCCATGAACTGTTTATCATTAGTGATGAGGTCATTTTGTTTTCAGTGAGAATTATCAACTTTCTAGTTAAATATTTAACCACTTTCACTTAGATTTAATGAAAGCTCACAAATGAAAAAATATTCCTCATTGGAGGAAAACAAAAAAGAAATGCAGTTGGGAATGAAGCAACAGACAGCACATAGACAAAATAAAATCACAAAAAGGAACCAAGTGTACTGTGTTCCAATATCATTCAAGATGATTTACACTGGGATGAATTGTATTTAGAGTCATGGAGCTCTACAGCATGGAAACACACCTTTCAGTCGAACTCATCCATTCTGACCAGATATCCTTAATTAAGGACCAGATATCTTGTCCCATTTGCCAACATTTGGCTCGTATCTCTCTAAACCCTTCCTATTTGTGAGAAACGGAGCTCACTCACTTCAATAATTTCAGTCCGAGACAAGATCTGAAGCAATCAGTATGTTATATGCTTGCAAGCGTGGTGCCTAAAATAGACACACAGAGTTTAGCAAGTACATACCTTATATAGGATTCACTACTCCAAACCCGGTGCACATTACTATTGTTTATCTCTTGCCTTATCCGGCCTTGTGCATAACAAAGTACAAGTTTTACTTGGCCATTTCACCACATCCTGCTGTGGTCTATTGTTAGGTATATCCTCCTTCACTGCCATCTGTTTCCCTTACTTGTGACATTTCCTCCCATTCCTCAACCATATTGAACTTTAGGACCTTTTAATTGGGGTTTGTTTTTTTTTTTGTTTTTGCAGAAGTGGAAAACAGATGCTTATAACTACTGTTCGTACAAACATATCTGGCTTAACCTACATCCTCACAACACCTTATCTATTTGTCTGTAACATCTACCATTGTTTGCAGGCACATTTCATTCTTGTATGCACATTTTAGCTAATACAAAAACAATTATGTATTTCCTTCACATAGTTTTCATTCTTGTTGACTCAGCTCTTGGTTGAAACAATTATACACTGGTGTGAGTTCATTTACCTTGCATAAGTAATTATGATTGCAGAAGTAACACTACTTTACCTATATCCCACATATTTATATACCTATCCAGATGCCTTTTAAATGTTGTAATTGTACCAGCCTCCACCACTTCCTCTGGCAGCTTGTTTCCAAACACACACCACCCTCTGCATGAAAAAGTTGTCCCAAGATCCCTTTTAAATCTTTCCTGTCTCACCTTAAACCTATCCCCTCTAGTTGTGTGCTCCCCCACCCCGGGGATCTATAAATAAATGCTGCAAGTATTGGTTCCAGTTCTATCCTTCGCCATTTGGTCTCCTGGATTACAACCAGGAAGTAGTTCTCCAAAGGTTTTTACAAGAGTCACAGCATTTCATCATATATGAATGAAGGAATAGAAATGTA
>NC_057745.1:12231608-12254274 GCF_004010195.1 Chiloscyllium plagiosum | reverse complement strand
TGGATGGAAAAGGCTCCTCAGTAGATTAGGCATCCCAGTGATGAGATTGGATCATTCCCAGCTTCTGTTACTGCACAGCCTCATTAGTACCTTTCAGTGGACATATTGTAATTTTTAGTTGTTTGACACATTACCTGTAATCAAAGACCATGGCAAAACAAATTACTTTCTGTTCACTGACATCACATCTCAAGATGTGTTTAGAATAGTGTGTTATACTTCTGAAAGGAATGGGGCTCAGTATCATTTTAAAATAATACTGTAAGTCAGAAATTGAACTTTCACTTGCCAAGCAAGGCATGCTGCAGTTTTATCTCATAGGAGTGACAAGTAGTAAGTAGATTGTTCCTAAGTTTAGAGTTATACCATTTTCAGTGCTGTATTTTGTTGCTTTTTTTTAAAAGTGGAAAATGTCATATCGTATGTAGTGCTGTATTTTGTTTTTGTTTTAAAGTGGAAAATGTCATGTCATATGTAGATTCTTCAGTAATTGTAGCAGAATTGAAGTGAAATGTAACATTTCCTGTAATAAACACAATGATAGAGAAACTCATCAGGTCTGGCAACATCTCTGGAGAGAGAAAGAGTTAACATTTCCAGTCCGGTATGACTTCAGACTTGCTTTTGTAATGTTGGTCAAATAACTTGATAAGTCATAATTGGTTTCTGAGGAACTGTCTGAAGTTTTACCATAGAGAAGAGTATCTCCAGATTACACAGAGCTATGTTGCAGTCAGAGGGCAGATATTCGGTGTGTTTCCCAGGAAAGCACTAAACTGCTGATAAATATAAAGTATTTCATATAGAAAGATGGGACATTTGGAGGGTAAAGTTCAGTATATAAGCAGATGTTATCGCTGTGTTAAATATAAGGCATGGTGGAGAGGAACACTGTGCATTCAGAAACTGAAGTTAGTTATGCAAGAGGTGCTGTGCCTATAGGGGAAATGTAAGACATGTTTTACAGGCAATGCGCTTCATTTGGGGAAATGGAAGAGGATTCAATAAGTTTTTACTTTAGGGTGAGTTATGTAGGACAGTGAATATGAAGTGATGTATTTAGATTTCCAAAATGTGTTTGATAAGGTCCCCCATAAAAGGTGACTGATGTTGAAGACATTGAGAAATTCTGTGTCAACTTTGCAATTGGCAAAGCAAGTGCCATGACGAGAACTGATCAGTCTCTAACACTGATCCTGTGAACCATCTTGTTTTACTGTGATGTGAAATGCTTTGTCATATTTCCTGACCTTTTGAATATGGCTGAGTGAACACTACAGTCTTTTAAAATTTTTAAACAGTATTAGTTTCCACTTGGTAACCATTAGAGGAATGATCAAGCTGTAGCAACAGTGTGTTTTATTTTTTAAAAATCCATACAGGATTGGCTTAGGGAAAAAGACAAAGCAAGCACTGTTGAAAGGAGAAGTTCGTACAAAGAGTGATGAACATTAGGAATGGCTGCAAAGTTGGATAGTAGAGGTATACTTTATTACTTTAAATGCATTCAAGAACAAGTTAGATGACAACAGCTTTTTGTCTAATTGAGTGGATTTTCTTTTTACTCATTCATGGGGATGTAGCTATCATGCTCAAGATCAGCAATTATTACCTGTAACCCCCTTGGAGAAGGTAGTCATGAGCCATGTAGAACCGCAATTTGAGGTGGTTTTGATACAACTGAATGCCTTGAGGCTTTTTCAAAGACCATGTGCATCTGGAGGTGTTATTGGCAAAGATGGTATGTTTCTTTTCCTTAAGGCCATTCCTGCACCAGCTCAGAGTCCGAAGATGGTGTTCTTCTACTTTGCAATGATTACATTGAATTGAACTTGAGTAGATACTGGAAATTGTGTCAGAAGACTATGGTCATGTAAAATTCTTACTATACTCTGAGATATAGTTGGAGATGTGCAGGTAAATCATGCTTCAGATTTTTGTATTGTTTCTAAAACAAGGGGGAAAACCCTCTCTGTATCGTTCAGAACATGCAGAAATTTAGTACTCCCCCAGTACTGCATTGTCAGTCTAGATTTTGTGTTAGTCTCTGTAATAAACCTTAAGTTTGCAGCCTTCTGCCAGGTGATCTTGTGCTACTCCTGATCCGCAGCAGATGACATGTGAAGATTTGGAGCAAGGAGCCCAACAGTTAATGATAGTCAATTCTTTGCTATTATATGTCATTGGATTTGGAGTTTTTTGCTGAATTATGCTGTTTATTTTAATTGTGGTGCATTTCACTAGAAAGCATTGTGGAATGTTAAATGCATATTACAGTTAGCAGAGTTGAGTTTTGGAATCTTCTGCAGAAGTTGAAAAAGCATTGATTGCAGGCCAACTTTAAACCAATGTAAATAATCACCATTTATGGGTGTCTTTCAATTCCACTTGTTTGCAAGCTTTCAAATGGATGCTAAAAGTGCCGCTGGTTTTGTTTTGAGCATGAGGACAGAATTAAAATACTTTTAAATTACTAAAGTACTAAAAACTTAATAGGAATCTTGCTAATTATATCAGTATTCAATAGTCAATGGTTTAAAACTAATTTTCAATAATTGAAGATCAGTAACTCTGAGTTGGTAGATTGATGTAGATTTTTCCCAAAAATAACACTTTTCAAAACAATTTCATCTGTGTTAATCAGTCTGAACCTAGTTATCATTCTTAAATATTTTAACAGTGACTTTTAGAAAAAAAAATTGCCTGACAGTATACTGTTTTGGGGCAGATTTTGCTTTTGCATACATGCAAATGGTTTGGGGATGTGGGTGGAATGGAATACCGCTTTTCAAGCTGATGCAATTTTGAGTGCATGTTACACTAGAGATCTTGATCGCATCCAAAGAGGAAACTGTGTACTGATCTTTTAATGGTACTGCTGACTGTTAAAGCTCTGTGCTGAACATTTGACATGATATGTTTTTGAACTGACAGTGTGTCTCTCTCTTCGCAGCTTGCTGATGCTCAGAATCTGCCAAATCTAAAACAGTTGCTACAGTCTGGAATAAACCCACAAAAAAGAACCTTAGAACTTCTCAGCTGGGCCTGTTTATCAAAAAACCTAACCATCAAAAGTTTGGGGAAAAAGGGGGTAAGAACCTATCTGAATGATTGATTTATTAAAAACTTTGAAATGTTGTTTAGCTGGTATTGAAATTTCTACAGTCCTGACTGTCTGTACCCATGAGTATAAATTCAGCTGTTTGTCTCCAAGTTGCACACCATCTAGACTTGGAAATATGTTACCATCCCTTTGTTTCTGTGTTAGAATTAGCTCGCAGCATAGTAGAGTATCATCACCACACAAGTGGCAGCGGTTTAGTAAGATGTCTACCCTGTTAAGGACAGTTAGGGATTGGCATTAAACTCTTGACAACAGTGGTCATATTCTATGAATGAGAGGATATGTTGGATAACAGCATTTATTGGATCAGAAATCGCAAGGTAATCTTACCAGCCTGTAATGTCTTTTCCTCAAACTTTTAAAGTGTACAAGCCACAATTTTGGGGTCATGAGCTTGAGGCCACCATGGAGCTCTGAATGAGTTATCATTACCACGCTATCCTCTAACAGTCTCTTGCTTTTGCTGTGCACCCTATCTCCTAAACATACAGGTCGTGGCAGTGTTTGTAGGAGAAAGGTTGGGAAGCAAAATGTCACTGATACAGCAGTTTTGCAAATGTATCATAAGAACTGCAGGTATACCAGTTACTGTGCACAGTGACGTGCATGTTCTGCTGTTTCTGGGTATAAGTATGGGAGTTTACAATTGTACAGAGATGTGTGTAGCCATCCTGCATTTGGATGTAGCCAGACATTTTGCAGAATAACACTTGGATTCAGTTTTGAATTTTAAAAAAAGCATTGAACCTTTCATTCCTCCCTTTTCAGTGTTTTAATTCTCTGTTACTTTTTAACTAAACTTTGGATGTCACTGCTGGCAATTTGCTTTGTCAAAAGAGCTTTTATTAATGAACTGGACTGTTGATCTTATTGATTGCTGCAGCTGTGGGTTGCCCTGTGTGTGTGTCCTATTTACTTAACAGAATAAGTGAGCTAGAAATAGCACTGAAATTGGGGAACAAGACTCTTCTACGTCAAAGATTACTCACTGCCATTTTGTAAAATCTCAGGACAGCTTTGCTAGTACTTACAGGTGAATAGATTGATGTATTAAGGCAGCAAACTTTGGGCCCTTTGCTATATATGTCGTGGTCTTGTTTGAGTACTACTTTTTAACCTTTTGTGGAGCGTGGGATTTGACAGACGTCTGGGTTCATGGGGATGGGTGTTGGGTTCCTGCAAAGGATTTTCTGTTAGAGTTCAAAGTAGAGTTTGTACATTATCCATTTTAGCCATAATGATTTGTGTAGAAAAGTAATGTGTTTTGCTTCACAGGATGAAGTTTGTGTTTTGGTTTTCATGTCTGGATGGTTTGCAACTTGCATTTGAAATTTTACATGTGATTCCATCTCTTACCTTCAAAGCAGTAAATGTAGCAATGATTTTCCCCATGGTAGGTTGGCAAGTTTAACATATTTGCCAGTCGAGTGGAGAGTAAGGAGCGGCTGCTACTTCGCGAAATCTTAGTCGGAATCAGAGGATTGATTGCTCAGAAGGTTCATCTTTCTGCACCGTAGTGTTAGTGGTTGTATAAAGATCTGTTAATGAGAACACCCTGCTTATGGTTGTGGACTATGAGGAGAGAATAGGAAGGAGTCTCACACTACTCCCCCACATCATCGCCATCAAAAAAAACCTTCGCTCGATTAGATTTTTTTTTGCAACGGAATTTCTTGTTTATGTTCTAGTATGAAGAAATCCAGGAACTCACTGGGTTCACAACTCCCTCTGCTGCTACCCCAGACTTCTTGTTTGAGATTGTCTATTGTGATCAGATGAATGCCAAGTTTGAGGAAACCAAAGGAGATCGAGATCTCATCTATGCATTTCATGGGAGCCGACTCGAGAATTTTTACTCTATAATTCATTGTGGTTTACAGTGTCATTTAAACAAGGTGAGGAATCAATGTTTTCATGCATGGACTAACATGCTTGCAAGGATTACTTTGCATGAAGGATCATTCCATCATTAATCAGCTCCACTAGTTCTTAAAAATAATTTATTCAAACCTTAATTCTCATTTTATCACAAAAGGAGTGTAAATAGCAGCATCAGGATTACTATAGATTAATGCATTTGTTTAGTTACTCATTGATACCTGTCGTTCCCTCTAGTTTTCCTCTGCTCTGTCCTGGAGTGATCCATGCAACACAGTCACTGAGTACTTCTTACTGGCAATGTGCACTTTTTCCCTCATGCAATCTCTTTCGCGTGCTCTCCCTCACACATTCCTGTCTGGCTTGATGTCATCTTGCTTTCTCTTTTAATTGTTCTCACACCAGGGCAACGCTCTCACATCTTTGTGGTACATCTAACCTTTAATCTTTGTGCTTACCTTGGACCTTAAAATAGACAAAAAAAATCATAAGAGTACACCACCAAAGTAGCATTTAATTACACCAATGAAACAGGTTGTTTGGTTCAACCAGTCTAAATATTGGTGTTTATCTTCCTTTTGAATAATACTCTGAATCCATGTGGAGACATACTGTTGACACTGATTACCTATTCAAGAGAATTGCAAAGGATATATAAGTATTGGTTTGACTTTGTTCGCTCACTCTACGTTTATTTGTGTCCTTCTTTTCTTCATAGACCTCTTTGTTTGGGGAAGGAACTTACCTTACCAGTGATCTGAGCTTGGCTCTTCTGTACAGTCCCCATGGTAATGGCTGGCACCAAAGTATTCTGGGACCTGTCCTTAGCTGTGTTGCAGTTTGTGAGATCATTGACCATCCTGATGTTAAATGCCAAGTTAAAGGAAAAGGTATCATTTGTTTTGAATCATGGCACAAATATTTTGTAAATGGTTTGAGTCATGACTATTATTCTTGTGCAGAAATACCTGTTTTTGCTTGCTTTCGTCCAGCTGTTAGTAATTGAGTGCAGGAGATTAAGCAGGAAACTAAGTAAAGTATTTAAAGATTATTAAAAGAAAATCAAATATTTGAAAGTATTTCCTCCAGTTGAGGAATCCTCAGCAAAGGATCATACATTAGAGCTCAGATTAGAGCTGGACGATGTTGAGAAATACTACTTTGGATTTGTAGTTCCTTTACAGACCTGTTCAAATCAGGTCTATTGATTCCAGAAACATTAATTTCATAGGCCTAGATAATCAGTGATAAACAAGGATTACCCACCTCTGATTGAGATTTAAACTACTCGTGCTATTTTATGCTGGAAACTTTGCAGCTTTTGGTCCTGGTTTGATAAGGATTCCAGTGTGAACGGAGTGCCAAGTGTATCTCCAACAAAACCATGTCCCCTGTTCGTGAACTGAAGATATGTCTCCAAGTTTTTTCCCTGCTTTTAAATGCATCAACCCTTACACTGTTTAATATTATCCTCACCCTTCAATCTGATAATGTTCAGTCCAACTACTGGCCTGTGCCCCCACAGCCAGATAGTAGCCCTTGTCCCTGATATTATTTAAACACTGTCCTACAACCTATCAGTGTTAACCTACCTTGACCCCACAGAGTGTTCAGTACTTCATCTTGTAGAGGGTAGTGAATGTCTAAACTTTCCTACTCCAGAGAGTTGTGGATGCTAGGTAACTGAAAGTATTTAAAGAGGAGCTAGATGGATTTTGCTGGATAGATTTTTGAAATACAGTTGAGGACTGTGCTGAACATGACAGAGGAGTTGAGATCTGAGACAATTCATCCATGATCTTATAGAATGGGAGTGCAGGCAAGAGGGGCTGAATGGCCTACTCCTGCTACTTATGTTTTTTTGTAAGTGTATGGAACAATGTTAGTTATGTGGAACGGAGCTGCAGATCAACTGTGATTTAATTCAGTGATGAAAAAGGCTTGAGGGACTGAATGATTGCTCTTGACATGTAGGGTTTGAAACAAATCAATCTTTTTCCCTTGGGTGTTCCTGACCATTTAAATTTTATTGTAATCTTCAGCATCTGGTCCATTATTACAGCTGCACCTATAGAAATAATATCAGCCGCAAGTTTTATGCCAAAGTGTCTGGCAATTCCTGGGCTTGGTGATGTGTGACATTTACATGTTCAAATCCTATTATTCTCTTGGATTTACTCCTTAAATAATCTACTTTTGGATCTCTGTTATGCTTGTTAAGTGAATGTTGTTTCCTTGATTTCAGATGCTGGTGGCATAGATCGCCGAAGAGCAAGGGTCCGGAACAGTGAAGGTGGCGATGTTCCACAAAAGTACTTTGTGGTCACAAACAACCAGCTCCTGAGAGTAAAATACCTGCTCATTTATTCTGAGAAACTACACCGAAGAAGGTAAAATTGAGCTTCTTTACTGAATCTTCACAAAGCTCTCCCTCTGGTTGGTGGCACGGCTCAGTAGTTAGCACTGCTGCTTCTTAGCTCCAGGGACCCCGTTCGATTTCAGCCTCAGGCAACCATCTCTATGGAGTCTGCACATTCTTCCAACGTCAATGTGGGTTTCCAACCAGGTGTTCCGGTTTCTTCCCACAATCCAAAGATGCGCAGTTTACAGAGGAACCTCGACTATCTGAAGAACACAGGCGGATAGTATTTTGTTCGGTTAATTGAATTTCTGATAATCAAATGCTGAATAACATAGTTTAGCTGAGCATCATGACCTTGTGATCTTGCTGGATAATCGAGGTTCCTCTGTAGATGGATTGGCCATGCAAAAATGTGCAGGCTAGTTGGATTAGCCACAGGAAATGCAGACTGACAGGGAGGAGGTAGCAGAGTGGGTGTCAATCGGATGCTGTTCAGACATTTGGTGTGGTCTTGATGGGCCGAATGGCCTGCTTTCACACTGTTGGGATTGTTTGAATGTCTTGAATTCAACAAGCTTTCTTTTCTGAATGGCAGCGGGCAATGACCAGTTTGGGTTTTGGGATTACTTCATTTTAGGCTTCACTTCTGTCGGGCAAATCTTGAAATGTTTAGTTAGATCTTAACTAGCACTATTGGAGTTAAAATGTTGGTGCTCATACAATTGTTGGTTTATGGATTGAGATATCAGACACTTGTGTCATATACGGTACTTGTGTCATATACAATACATATGAGCAAGTTTGGTGAAGTATGTTTGCAAATGTCTGCACATGGTGCTGATGTTAAGGATGTGAAGATAAATACATCACATGGTGTAAAGTGCCCAATTCAATATATGGAAGACATTCCATTTTGTTGCATTATTTGTCACTTTTGGCTTTCTCAATAATGTGAAACAGTTGTCTTAATTGCTGTATTTTCTGAGTTTGAGAAGTTTAATCATTTATTTATTGATGCTTTTATAAAATACTTAAATCAGAGATTGGGTACACAACCAATGACTGCATCTATGTTGTAAGTACATAACTGACGAGATTTTGGTCAGTCAGGAGGCAATCCTTTACAAATTGCAGGAACACCGAAGCTTGGTATATCAAAGTGGGAGTTTCATTGATGCTTTGATAATTAAGGAGGCGAAATGTGGAGGTTGTGTGGTAATGAACACTGGGCAACAAGGAGTGGGTACAGTAGATGGTATGAATTATACTGTATGATTTTTGGTGCACTACATTAGCAAATTCATCATTACAAGAGTGGCTAATACTAACACCCCAAAAAAGACTGATTGGAGTAGGATTAGATGTTCATGCTTTAACAATTTCAACCCAATCCTAATCTGTATCCAATTAATTCACATCTGCTGCTAATAGTCTCAGGACAAGAGGTGGCCAGACAGTCTATTGTTGGATGGCAGATTGGCCTTTCTCACAACATCAATCAGGCTATCAGCCTCTGACTTAGTCCTTTGAAAATCTGACAGCCAACGGAAAGCAAGAATGACATCAAGAGAAGATAAATGTTTCTTTTTTGGCCCTTGAAGCTGCTCACTAACTCCAACCCCTGCCAGGGTCAGTAGTGGCACAAGTGTGGGCAATCACTTTCACCCCCCACCAGCAGGTGATGTACTGCTGGGTTTCCCATTTGAATCTTACACCCCTGCCTATGCAAACCACTGCTATTAAGATTCAGCTTGTATATGTAGGTTGTTGTTGAAAGAAATGATCTTCAGCTGAAGATTAGAAATGTTTCTCATTCTTTTAGACATTGAAATTCATTGTCTTTTATTTCCCAGTTTCTGACCTTTCTCCATATAATATAAATGATTTCTCAATGAGTGTGATTGTTGTTTTTAAAATGTTCAGCTGATTCTATATATAGCTAATTTCAGTTTATTTCACACTAATAAAAGATTTCATACTTTTTAATTACTTATTGTCACATTCTGAAGTATTTTCAAAATTGAATTTTTTTTAAACAAAGGATAAGTTAGAAAGACATTTTCATTGCAAAGTATAGTATATAACTATAGTAATAACTATGTTGTGTTTTAATGTTGCAGACCCACAAAGCAACCATCCTGGATCTCTCGGCATAGTTTTATAGTAATGATGATGCTGTATTTGTTGCTGCTGATAGCTATTGGTGCCTGTAACTCACCAACTTTCCAGTATTACTGGAATCGATTTCTTGAATCAAAGCGATGAGTTTGTTGCTGCAATGTTGTTTACTGCCCAAACCATGGATATGCACTACACTATTTACCTGAAGCCTTAGACACCGCTGTTGCAGAAAGACACAAGTCTGGACCAAGAAAAATTTAATTTACAAAAAAACTATAGACAATTTGCTGTGCCAAGAATGTTGTTTAGACTTTGGAATTCCTGTACTGTGTTATGGTTATATTTAGTTCTGAATAGTCTATACTTTGTCTTGCCCATGGGTAATGACTGATTGTGTTAGGAAATGTAGCTGTTTTGTTTCCAATTTTGCATGAGGCTGTGATTTTTCACCCCTTTGCTTAATCACATGCCTTTTGCATTGGCCCCCCCAAATAGTCAGTGCTTAAGATGGAAATGAAATCTCCAGTGCATCTTATTGACAATACACCTCCTATACATTGGAGGCGATTTGAACCACTGCATTTGGAATTATACTGTCCATTTTAAAATTCTGACCTTGGTAGCTGTTGGCGAGAAGACATCATTGTGGCCCTGAAGTGATCCAACTACAAGATAAGGACATTAGGAAAGCTTTATTTGTTCCACTGTGATACAAGTCTCATTAGCAGATGGTTTTCCTCATATCCTAAGAAAGCTATTTTATACATTCTGTCCAGTAATAGTTTTATATATAGTATATTTGGCATCAAAAGAGCTGCAGTGTCCCAGTAACCAGCTCGTCGTTTGTTCTCCCCACATTCTTTTCCAAAAATTCCACAGTGAAATCCTTGGGGAGTAAACAAGGGCTATGAACAGTAAAAAATGCACAGTGAATAATTTTTGTACTGTATTATACATTTTATAATCCTTGGAATGAAATGTCATACGGAGTTTGATGTTAGTACGTTGTAAAATTGTAACTTGCCCACCAGCTTTCAAAATATACAATGTATCCTGCATGAATTGCAGTCAAAACTTTCTTGCTTTTAAGTATAAACCCAAAGGTCTAACAGATCAGATATAAAGGGCAGCTTTTAGGCTGTAAAGTAAGTTTATCTTCTTTGAGTTGCTAAAGTTATTTCGGTCAATGTTACCTGCAGCTTTAATGGCTTTTGCATTAACACCCACTCCTGTAACCCAACATGTGGGGATTATTTATCTATTTCTATTATAGTTATCACACAATTTAATGAGATACTCTTTGTGTACTATGGGAGGAATACCAGGGTTAATGAGCATTTCCAGTCTGTAAATTTTCTAAAGTGTAATTTTAGATTTTGTTGACACTAACATATAGCATCAATAAATTTGAATTAGGAAATGAGATGTTTAGCAAACTGATTCCCTCCATTGTTATGTTCCAGTACTGCTTCATCTAATAACATTGAATACACCGAAAATCAAATCAAAACAGGCCTATTTGCTTTGTTCTGGTTGCAGTTTACCTCAGCATAGATCACTTTCTTACTGTTTCTTGATATTTGGTTACCAGTTAGATATTGAATCTGGTATAATTTCAATGTTATGTCTTTGATAGCTCGAATTTTGTATCTTGTTTATTTAAAGGGAAATTGTTACTTAAATACCTTTTATCATTTATACTATTTTGTAAAAAAAAACTGTTCATTTTGGTGAGGGGCTGGGTGTTTTGCTTTTGAGCACTTTCTAGAATATATTTCCAGATTCTGAGTATTTAATACAGCAGTTAGTTATTTACTAAAACCTATTGTACTAACTCCCTAGTAAAAGTTATAATGGAAACCTATACGCTACCTGTCTCTGCACTAATTAACAAGGGGCCATATCCAGGAGCTTTTAAACTTCTTGGTGTTGTTTTCATATGTCTTTTACATTGGTGTAAGAATATAAATGAAATAGATCAGGAAGTATGATGATTTGAAGAAAACAAATTCATTTTTCACCCATGTGCAGAATTACAATGACGTTGATTATTCAAATCTGACCCAATGTTCCCTTAGTCAATACGAATAGGACAATCATCAAGTATTTCGTAATGAATGCTTACATTGAACCTTGTGCTTTAAGATACTCCCAGTATTTTTGCACTGCTAAATCAGTAAACCACTGAATCACTTTCTGTATGACTTTGTGGTATCCTGCAAGAATCTATTTTGGAGTCTAAACTATTCGCTGTATTTTTCTTTTGAAGACTTGAATGATGGGATAGAAAGCCTTATATATAAATTTGCTGATGAGACACAGGCAACTTTGCAAAAGCTATAGATGGAATCATTACATTACCAAGAGATATTGCTAGATTCAGTGAATTGTAAAATGAGTTTTTCATTAGGTAATTATGAGAATATCCATTTTGAATCTATAACAAATAGAAGATGGTATTTTCTAAATGTGGAAAAGTTAGAAATGATGCAACTCCAAAGAGACTTGGGGATCCAGATAAATAAATTATTAAATTGTCATGAATGGGTGTTGAAAATTATCCAAAAGGCAAATGGAGTGACATTCTGTTAAACTGGAGGACTCTGGTACACTGGGAGAAGTCATTTCTCACCAAGCAAAGTACACACCTGGAGTAATGTGTGAACCTCTCAACACTAGGCCTTGATCAGTATGTATTGGTTCTGGAGGGAGTACAGTGTAGATTTACCATAAGAAGACATGGACTCGCTTAAATTAGGAGGGAAGATTAGGGTCATTATTCCTTGGATAGAAGGTTAAAAGGTGATTTTATTTGAAGCTTTCAAGATGTCAGGGTGAACTGATGGTTGATTTTGTCTATGCTATTTATACTGTTCAGTAAACTAGGGCTAGGGGCCAGAGTGTAAAAATTAGAGCCAGACCTTATAACAGTGAAATAAGGAGACGCTTTACACCAAATATGCTAGAAGCTTGAAGTACTTTCTGCAAATGGCATTTCATCACTTGTTAATTTTAAATTTTGAGAGATTGGTTCACCAAAGTGTTGAGGGATATGGGGCAAAAGCAAGGATATGGATTTGGGGACATAAAGAGGCACAAAATTATGTTGACATGAATTAACTCCATCCCCTGCCCAAGGAAAAGCTGGCAGCCAGTTGACTGGCCAGTTAGAAGTTTGCTCTGTACTGCTGTGGGCAAGCAGGCTAAATGAGCTTCGAATGGGACTTTGGCCTCTCAGCGAGATGAAGCCTAAATTCTGGAGCTGTCAGCTCCAAAGATCCTGGTCATGCCAGTGCCCTGTAGCGGGCACTCCCAGGTTGGCAGGCTTATTGAAGACAATGAATTCTCGATCCAGCTTAATCCAAGGATGTGGAGTAATGGTTTTCCTCCCCTTAAGTTTTTTTCCCCCCCAACTATGTGAGACAGCAGCTTCCACATGCTGATTGGTATGTACAGAATCACTCAGCAGTCGTGCAATGTTAATTTTGGAGCTGTACCTTTTATAGCAGTCCTGGGAGAGTGTTAGTGGGTGAATTTTAACAGATATGCGGGTAGGATGGAAATGAGGAGGACTTGCTATCTTCTCAGAGGATGGACTTGGGGCACCTCTGGTGCATATGGGGCACCCTCCAATGACAATAACCCCTCCTTTCCACAGTTTTTACGCCTTTTTTTAAAAAAAAAACAATTCCATTCCTATCTGACTGCTCATGCCAACTGTATTATGGCATGGGTAGTGGAATATTTAGATCCAGAGAGCCTTTAGCAATCTCTGGCTTTAACATACGGTGGCTGAGCTGCAATTTTGACAACCAATCGTCCTTTGTTCTTAGGGTGAACCTGGAGGTGGATGGGAAGGTGAGCTAGACATTTCCCTCTCACCTAACACATGCTTGCCGATGGCACAGAATCTCAGCCCCTCGGTGCTCATAGTCGGTGTCCTGTAGGTCACTTTTGATGGGAGTTCCATCTGCTTCCCTATGGCTTGTTGTGAGACCATAGAGGACTTGTGTCTTTGGGCCCTCTGAGTACAGTTTTCACATTTTAAAAAAAAAAACCTGAAGAATTGCGGATACTGGAGATCTGAAACAAAAACAAACATTGCTGGAAAACCTCAGCAGGTCTGGCAGCAGTTGTGTAGAGAAATCAGAGTTAAGGTTTCAGATCCAGTGACTCTTTTGGTGCATCCTGAAGAAGGGTAACTGGACCCAAACATTAACTCTTGATTTCTCTCCATAGATGCTGCCAAACCTGCTGAGATTTTCCAGCAATTTCTGTTTTTTGTTTCGCTTAAGTAACCTGTTATATACTAAAATGAATGATTTGAAGAGCTGCATTCTGCCTCTAGTTTTCATGGGAATAAGCCTCTTCATGTTTGCCTTTCTCGTGATTTTATGCTTCACTAATATGTTAGTAATTTTATCGTGATGAGAGTTGTAGATGAAATGATCAATAAAGACTTCGTTTGTTGCATTTTTTTTCTGAAGTGAATTCACATTTCTTTACAATTGTAGTAAAAATGCAGTTTCTATGTTCAGGGCACATTAAGCATCGACCCAGTTATAGTTTCAATTACTCTGAACTTAGAAGTACCTCCTACCATTTTAACTTGTGTTCATGCAATCGCACATCACATTTGAAGAAAATCTAAATGTTTTGAATTCCGGAAATAGCAGTTTACCACTCTTGAGTATATAGCTTACAGTGTAAGGAAGAGGAGGAATCGCCGAACGTGCATACAATCAAAATATTGCAGATGCTGAAAATCTGAAACAAACACACAATGCTGGAGAAGCTCGGCAGGTCTGGAGAAAAAAAAGAGCTAAAGTTTTGAGTTCTGTATGAATCTTCTTCAGATGCTGCCAGACCTGCTGAATTTCTCCAGTGTTTTCTTGTGTTTAACTGAGTGCATGGCTGCCACAATGAAGAATAAAAGTCTTAAACTGAAACAGGTGAGGACTTACTTGCTCTCAAGTTTCTTGGCTTCCATAGCATGTTAAGTGTTCATTTTTCTTAGATTGTTAGATACTGACTATTCCACATCTGATTGCTGCACAACGTTTAGGCAATGCTAACCTAACTGAAGCGTGAATTTGTATGATTTGTCCTTGTCCATTCTGACAAGGAGATGCCTTGCCTACCTCTGATTGCTTAACTGAAGTTGGTGTTGCTGTTAGGTGAAATGACAGTATGGACTAATGCCATAAGATCAAATTTCTAAGCATCTGTGGGATAATGTACATTGTGATTTAAATGCATATGCAATTGATTACAATGCTGCCTCGTGTACACTGACACTAATTTTGCAAATACTGATCGTGTAGCAGCATGGCATCAAATTTACGTTGTCATAATAACTATTTCAGATACCTACTTGTGTGTGTAGTTCAGCAAGGTGTGTCTCTGCAGTATTTTAAAAATAACACTCCCCCTTTCGTAGCCTGAAAAGATTTCATTGCAATGTAAGTTGTGTGCCTGTAATCACCATATAACTATGCACTCTCCTATTTAATATATGTACATATATATGCCATTTGATATGATTTCTCAACATCTTCAAAGTATTTTTGCATGAAGAAATTCTATTAATTCACTAAATAGCTGAATTGCTGAGAGATTAAACCAGCACTGTTTGTTAAATGACATCATTTAAGTTTAAGCTACAAGAGGCACTTAATTACAAAATGTTTCCTATCTGCTGCACATCATCTACTTGTGAAAAATGCATTAGAGCATTCACAAAAAGTGTTGTTATATGACTACAATATGAAATTTCTTTGCGCATGTTTAAAAATTGTTGATTTTATTTTGGCATGGCCTATGTTTAATGCATATTTGCCTGTGACTGCTTTACATACAGTGTTTGGCGTAATTTTGCATTTCTTAAAGTGGTCATGGTTGCTTTCATAGTTTTACTGTCACCTACTCATAATTTGTACATTTGCATTGATTTCAAGCTGTTACTACTGTTACTAACTGTTGTTGGTTATTGCTTGCTCATGCCAATATGATTGGTACAATATTGCTACTTACCTGTTGTCATCTTTTTTGTTACTGGTCCTGTTTGTAATTTGTTTTTCAATCGTGAACAATAGTTTGTCTGGTCGTTTGATAAGATATGGGTGGTACTGGATGCCTCTCAATCCTTGCCCTCCTACTTCTGACTGACTACTAAACTCTCCACACACTGATTTTATTTTCTATTTTTAACCTGCTTCCTCTGTTCATCACTCTCCTCTTTCCCATCCTACTGACTTACTGATTCAAATGAACTTGGTGGCAGGCATAATGGAGGCGAAACTACTTTTGGGAGTATGTGCAATTCTGGTCTCCATGCAATAGGAAAGATGTTGTGAAACTTGAAAGGGTTCAGAAAAAGATTTGCAAGGATGTTGCCTGGGTTTGAGCTACAGAGAGAGGCTGAACAGGTTGGGGCTGTTTTCTCTGAAGTGTTCAGAGTCTGAGGGGTGACCTTATAGTTTATAATACCATGAGGGACGTGGATAGGGTAAATAGACAAGGCCTTTTCCCTGGGGGAGTCCAAAACTAGACGCACAGGTTCAGGGTGAGAGGGGAAAGATTTAAAAGAGACCTAAGGGACAAATTTTTCACACAGAGGGTGCTGCGTTTGGAATGAGCTGCCAGAGGAAGTGGTGGAGGCTGGTACAATAGCAACATTTAAGAGGCATCTGGATGGGTATATGAATTGGAAGGTTTTAGAGGGATCTGGGCTGAGTGGGATTCCTGATGAAGGGATTATACCCGAAATGTCGATTCTCCTGTTCCTTCGATGCTGCCTGACCGGCTGTGCTTTTCCAGCACCACACTCTTTGGCTCTGATTGCCAGCATCTTCAGTCCTCACTTTCTTCTATGGGCCACTGGCAAATGGAACTAGATTAATGTAGGATATCTGGTTGGCATGGACAAGTTGGACTGAAGGGTCTGTTTCTGTGCTGAATAGCTTTATGACTCTATAACCTGATTTCATTTATCTTGCCTTACAAAAAGGGGCAACATCCTTGTTGTGATGGAAACTGACCTGTTTCTTGTATTCATTACCTCTGCTACTTTGTATTCTAAGACTTTGTATGTGAATGAAGTCTACCTAATTCAAACCACTGAACTGTTGAGATGATTAAACATGAGCACTAATTGCATATTTTTAATGTGATAAAGGATCCATCTCAAAGTATCTAACAGTTGCCCTTTCACAGTACTCAACGCTTTCTTAAATGATTCTTTATGGTTTTTATTTTACCTGTTCTCCCTACAAATCCATCCCACGTGATGATGTCTACATAAAGGAATGTTTACAAACTCCATTTATCACCAAGTTATCATTTGTGGTTAAATTGTAACAAAATAAGACTTGCATTATATGGCAGCCTTCACAACCTCAGGATCTTGCAAAGTGCTTGTCAACTAACCCAGTACCAGCTGATGGTCTTCTGGTTCTCTGAGGTAAATATTATTGAACAAAGTTTGGAGTTCTGTATCAAGGTCATCTTATAAATATTTAAAACTTTCATTTTTTGTATGACCATGAACCTTTTACAGATAGATCAGTCTGAATGATGGGACAAAAGCTTTTTCACAAAAGTTTACTTTGGATGCTTTGTGATTGATATTGATAAAGAATAAAATAGGGCAAGGTAACATTACTTAGGCCTTCTTAAGACCCGTTTTATTGCCGAAATGATTTAGTGCCAAGAAGATTACATGACCTCAGATTGAAAACACAGGTTAATATGCACGAGTTAGCCAAATTAGTCTACAATATTAAATTAGATTCCCTACAGTATGGAAGCAGGCCCTTCGGCCCAACAAGTCCACACCGACCCTCTGAAGAGTAACCCACCCAGACCCATTCCCCCAGCCTATATTTACCCCTGACTAATGCTCCTATCACTTTGGGCGATTTAGCATAGCCAATTCACCTGACCTGCACATCCTTGGATTATTGGAGGAAACCCACGCAAACACTGGGAAAATGTGCAAACTCCACGCAGTCACCTGAGGCTGAAATTGAACCCGGGTCCCTGGCGCTGTGAGGCAGCAGTGCTAACTACTAAGCCACTGTACCGCCCCAACCAATATCTATGGTAGAACTGTTGAACCTGTTCATGAAGATGTGTAGGATATCCACAATCCACTATTCTCACTCCTGAAGTTAATTTATGGTCATGTTTATTTACAGTTCAAATAAATGAGGATCAGAAGCAATGCAAAAGTATTTTATGTACCCTGCTGGCTTCGTTATTTGGGAAAGATCTGATTCATTAGACACATCACATAAGCCTTTATTTTTCTTTGATAGACAACAGATACTTAAAAAATTATTCTTGTGCTCCTCAAAGTGCAGCACTCCCTCTACTGCCGTTACAATTTAGGTTATGATGCTGGCATGGGATGCAAGCCAGAATTGTTCCCGGCTGATCCAAGTTGGCACATTAAAGAATGCCACTGACATTCTAATGTGCCAAAATGTGAAGTGATACTTATCCGTACAGTAAATGCACAATGGTCAGGTCAAATGTTCAAATTTCCACAATCACATTCATTTTTCTACCTCCTGAATGATATTTATTTTACTCAAAGAATATCAAAAGGCATTTTTCAGTGAAAATAGTAGTGAAAGGCAAACAAAATTGGATATATTAGAGCAGAGGTATCAGCTGAAGACTGGCTATTGGAGTGATATTTGGCCATTGTAAATGGCTTGTGTAGACTAACATAGCTGGAATACAATGGATAAGGGCTGGAAGGAATAGGTCACAATAGTAATATTACTCCCAAAGAAGCCATTGCCTGAAGTTACTTTAATTGGCTCCGTATAGGCTATTACATTCTTAATATTACTCTCATGCAAGTGTGAAACAGGTTCTTGTCTGAAGATATAACTTAAAATTTCATGTGTTCAGTAATAACTATTTAAGATTAAATAATAGCTACCCAGCTTGATCGCTTAACCCAAGGATACATGGAAGGCTTGTCACGTGATTGGTGTAATCATAAACACTTGTTTCTTTTCACTACACCAATCATGCCAGCTCATCATTTGTGCAGGAAATAAAAATGAAAGTATTCTGCGCTCACCTCTTGATTCACCAACCCTATACTGTAAGGGTGTAAGGGGCTGAAAGGGTTAATACTGAGTTTTAAATGTCCCACCCACTATGATGTCATATGGACTTTGGAGCAGATCTCTGAGGAGTGCAACTTAGGATGAGGAGTGACCTCAATATGTTCTGTAACAATGCCTATTGTATCAATGTACTTAGTTCCTGTAACTAGTTACTAACATGCAATAAATTACGTCTAATTTAATAAGGAGCCTCTTTGTTGGACCGGTAAGTGATTTTCCGCTACAAAACCAGACCAAACAGGCCCTATAGATCCCTACTCTTAGAGAAACTTAAACATTTACTCCCCAGACGTAGTAATTTGTGTCATTTAGCCACAACTTGGAAAGGCTCCTTTGGCAACACCTTCCAAACCTGCAGACAACAACTTCCCAGATAAACAAGGACAGCAGTGGCACCACCACCTGTGACTTCCTCTCCAAGCCATTAGTCATTCTGACTTGGGACTATATTGCCTTTACTTCACTGTCGTTGGGTCAAGACCTGGAACTTCATCCCAACAGAATAGTAGATACATGTACATCACATGGACTGCAGCAGGTTAAAAACACAGCCTTCATTATCTTCCAGAGGATTTAGAATGGACAAGGAATGCCAGCTATACATTGCACAAAAGTGTGGATTTGATGGGCCAAATGGCCTGCTTCAACACTGTAGGAATTCAACGAGAAGCAAAAGCTTCTGTGGCATGTTTTCTATGCCTGTGAAAACCCAAACTCCCAGACTGAAGACATCCCCTGATTATTATCAGAGATGGGGAAGAGGAGGCCAAAGTTTTGCACATCTAGTGTGCTTTTTAAGAGAAGTATAGAAAATAACTTGTTGAAATCTCAATTCTGGTAGTAGGGTGTCTTGGTTTCAATTTTTAAAAAGGCTCATTAATTATCAGAAAATTTTGCATTTTATTGCTGCACCAGCTGTGGTGTTGCTGTGAACAGCCTGAATAAAACAAGGTGTTGCAGATCACGCAGTGCACTATGATTGGGGGGGAGCCTTTCTCTCTTTGAGAGCATCACTGATACATATATAGTCCAAACAAACTGGAAAATTTGGAAAATAAACTCTAAATCCCCTATCAGCATCCCAGCCCATGTTGAATTGAAAGAACTATTTAGAAATGATGTGGGAATGGCAAAAAAAAAAGTCTAGTTGACCTCCATTGGACAAGTTTGTAATAAAAGTCAAGAGTGAGGCGCTGGAAAAGCACATCAGGTCAGGCAGCATCCGAGGAGCAGGAGAGTAGAAGTTTTGGGCAAAAGCCCTTCATCTGGACTCTAATCTCCTGCATCTACAGTCCTTCCTTTCGCCAAGTTTGTAATAAAAACCTATTCACCCTCTATTTCAACTATCAAGAGTCATGAATAACAATCTTGTGATTTTAAATGAGCAGATGCCTGAATCAAGAGAGTTTTTAAATTGGATGTTTGAATGTATGAGGATGTGAGAAACATGCACGTTTTAATCACACCAAACCAAATTTTAGTGAATTGTATCTTCCATGTGGGTGTCCATCACTGTCTCTGAAAGACTTCGATATCAAAGGAATGTTTGCACCTTCCGCTGTTCAGAAGGCAGTTTGCTATCTAAAACTCTCTTCAATTATTTATCTGTCTTTCATCCCCAGCAAATCATTCAGGTTTAATTGGATCTCCTTTTATAATGTGACAGCTTTGGTAGCTCTGATAGACTGCAGCTACACAGCTTGTGTGTGGGATTTCTTCATTTGATAAAATACCACTCATCACGAGTGTCACTGGGAATGCATCTGGAGTTGTCGGCTGTAGGTTTACTCATTCTTCTTCCCTTGAGACAAGGATGAGTTTCTTCCATTCTGGTGTTTGCATCCTGACATGATGGAATATTCCAGTGCTGGATCTGTACACTCTGCCATGGGTGGGGGCAGGTGGGATTTTAAGAGGTGGTTGGTTTCACTCACTCCTTTCACTGTTTCTGCTTGGCCTCCACTTGGGTCTGTTGATGCTCCAGATAGTGTGGCAAGTTTACTGATGCTTCTTCTCCAGTTTGGGCATTAGGAATTCTTTGCCCAAAACCTATGAGTTAATAGAGTTATGATATTCAGGAAGACTTTGAGGACATCAGTCAAGCATTTTCTCTGCCCTCCTGGAGTCCACTTGATGTGATGGTGCAATGAGTGCAGAACTCATTTTTGAAGTCTTGTGCCAGATACACGGTTTTTGTGGCCCACTTATTTCAGCTAATTGACAGTAACTATTGCACCAATACTGGGGATGTTGGCCTGAAGGAGGAGACTGATATTGGAGCACTGGTCATGCTACGGAATTAGCAATAATTTGGAGAGGCTGATTCTATTTCTATAGGGATCTTAGAGGACTGCTTCACATTATCTGTTTCTGCCCACAGAACAGGTATGATGTTGAGTTTGAGGTCTTTGTTATCAAATGCTCTGTTCCTCAGATGGCCAAAGGCTGTGCTGTAACACAGGAAGAGACTGATATCTGTCCTCATTAAAAGGTTTACACACAAACACACCATCCCCTCAATTTTTATAACCTTAGCCTCAATAATCTGAGTGACCTCCACAGAGAGTCTGCTGCCTCAGCTATGTCTAAGAGAAAACTCTCCACCTTTATACTCCCTACACTTGGTGATTTATATCATTGTTTTGAACCTAGTTTTCGTCTCATCAATATTTTTCCACCCTCTTATTAAGATGATCTTTGTAAAAATACCCAAATTACTTTTCTCTTCCACTCTGGAGAACTCTATTTCCCTTTCATAGAGTCTTGAAAGGTGTACAGCACGAAAACAGACCCTTCGGTCCAACCTGACAATGCCGACCAGATAAACCAACCCAATCTAGTCCCACCTGCCAGCACCCGGTCCATATCCCTCCAAACCCTTCCTATTCATATACCCATCCAAATGCCTTTTAAATGTAGCAATTGTACCAGCCTCCACTACTTCCTCTGGCAGCTCATTCCATACACGTACCACTCTCTGCGTGAAAACGTTGCCATTTAGGTTTCTCTTCATATCTTTCCCCTCTCACCCTAAACCTATGCCCTCTAGCTCTGGACTCCCCCACCCCAGGGAAAAGACTTTGTCTATTTATCCTATCCATGCCCCTCATAATTTTGTAAACCTCTATACGGTTACCTCTCAGCCTCCGACGCTTCAGGGAAAACAGCCCCAACCTGTTCAGCCTCTCCATATAGCTCAAATCCTCCAACCTTGGCAACATTCTTGTAAATCTTTTCTGAACCTTTTAAAGTTTCGCAACATCTTTCCGATAAGAAGGAGACCAGCATTGCACACAATATTCCAAAAGTGGCCTTTCCAATGTCCTGTACAGCCGCAACATGATTTCCCAACTCCTGTACTCAATGCTCTGACCAATAAAGGAAAGCATACCAAATGCCTTCTTCACTATCCTATCTACCTGCTCAGTGAGCAAACTTAAATCCAGAATCCCAACCTGAGCTACAAATCTTCTCAAAACTCTCTGCTGAAAGTATCTACTTTTGGCAGAATACAAAATCACTGATCTGTTCCTGTATTTGAGAATGATGTCTACTCAGACTCATGTGTTTATTCCATGTGTTTATTCATGTGAGTGAACAGGCCAATCCTTGACATAAGGTAGGATGTCTCACAGGATAGTGGGACCCAGAGGACAGGATTTACTTGCTTCTGTTGTTCTGTCTCTTCATTACAGCGTTTGGACCCATGATGCAACAAACAGTCTGTCACTATTTTAAAGAATTGGAAGCAAGCTCCTCCCAGTCAGTATACAACCCCAGTCGCTCCAGTCTATCAGCGTAAGGTAGTCCCGCCATTCCAGGAATTGACCTTGTGAACCTACGCTGCACTCCCTCAATAGCCAGAATGTCTTTCCTCAAATTTGGAGACCAGAACTGCACACAATACTCCAGGTGCGGTCTCACCAGGGCCCTGAACAGCTGCAAAAGAACCTCTTTGCTTCTATATTCAATCC
This sequence comes from Chiloscyllium plagiosum, assembly GCF_004010195.1. Lineage (NCBI taxonomy): Eukaryota > Metazoa > Chordata > Chondrichthyes > Orectolobiformes > Hemiscylliidae > Chiloscyllium > Chiloscyllium plagiosum. The sequence goes on along the minus strand of NC_057745.1, from coordinate 12,231,669 downwards.
CTCGTTATGAAGGCCGGCATGCTATTAGCCGTCTTCACTACCTGCTGTACCTGCATGCTTA
>NC_057745.1:12224887-12231287 GCF_004010195.1 Chiloscyllium plagiosum | reverse complement strand
CCAGGTACACTACATCCACTGGATCTCCCTCGTCCATCTTCAGAGTTACATCCTCAAAATATTCCAGAAGATTAGTCAAGCATGATTTCCCCTTCATAAATCCATGCTGACTCTGACCTATCCTGTTACTACTATCCAGATGTGTCGTAATTTCATCCTTTATAATAGACTCCAGCATCTTTCCTACCACTGAAGTCAGACTAACTGGTCTATAATTTCCTGCTTTCTCTCGCCCACCTTTCTTAAAAAATGGTACGACATTAGCCACCCTCCAATCCGCAGGAACTGATCCCGAATCTATCAAACTCTGGAAAATAATCACCAACACATCCACGATTTCTCGAGCCAACTCCTTCAGTACCCTGGGATGTAGACTATCAGGCCCTGGGGACTTATCAACCTTCAGACCTAACAGTCTCTCCAACACCAATTCCTGGCAAATATAAATTCCCTTCAGTTCAGGTCCTTCAGCCACTGTTACCTCAGGGAGATTGCTTGTGTCTTCCCCAGTGAACACAGATCTGAAGTACCAATTCAATTCTTAGATGGACTGGCCATGTTAAATTTCCCTGTAGTGTCCAGGCATGTGCAGGCGAGGTGGATTAGCCATGGGAAATGCAGGGTTACAGGAATAGGGTGGGCAGCTCGGTCTGAGTGGGATACCCTTCAGAGGGTTGGTACAGACTCGATGGGCTGAATGGCCTGCTTCCACACTGTAGAGATTTTGATTCTCTGATATCAGAGATGGAATATTTGACTGATTGGGATGTGAGTTCATATGGTATATCAATATCTTTCTATGTACCTCATCAAAGACAGATACCCTCTGTCTAGATGGGGACTTTTTTAACCTCAGTTGCCTCTCTACCAAAACTAAATTGACCTCCATTTTTCAAAAATTAATTCATGGGATGTATAAGTTGTTGACTAGATTAGCATTTAAGCTTAAATGTCCAGGGGCATTTAAGAGTCAAGCACATTGCTGTGGGTCTGGATTCAGATAATATTGGCAATTCCTTTGTCATTAATGAACCAGATGGGTTGTTTCACCCCCCCTCCCCCCCTCCCAAACAATGGTTTCAGCATTAGACTCTTAATTCCAGATTTTTATTGAGTCCAAATTCCATCATCTGCTATTGCAGGATACAAACTCAGATTCCCAGAGCATTACCTAGGTCTCTGGATTGCAAGTCCGGTTACAATAAATACTTGGCCATCACCTCCCCTTCATGACCTACAGTGTGTGAATGACTGCAACATAGGATGTTCATTCTGCAGCAACTTTGCAAGCAACTCTCAAACTCTTCAATTCTAAATCAAAGAGACACTCCTGTCTTCGCCCAAGCCCAATAATATTTAATAGGATTGGGAAATGGCTGGTGATGTATCAAAATGTTGAGCTAGCAGGCAACTCTTTCTTCTGTTGGATGCACCCATGTCCTCAGTTTCCAAATCAAATGAAATTTCACTGGCTTCCTCATCTTGCAGTTATAAGGAAACTAATTAGTGGCAGTGATTTTAACTTTTTAATGATGGTTTAAAATGGGCGAAATTGAACTTTTCACTTCCCTCTCCACCCCAAAAGTTTGTTTAATTATAAAATAATTGAATGTCATATGGATTCTCTACTCCGTTAACATGTATAGGATGGCCAATAGTTATGAAAACAGGAACCATTTAAACCTTTTGGTTTTGCTATTGCTAATCTGGGAAATAATGATTCAATAGAGATAAAATATTGCAGCTGCTGGAAACCTGAAGTGAAAGCTGGGAATACTCATCAGGCCATTCAGCATCTGTAGAGAGAGCTCAGGAATTGATATTTCAAGTAAATGACCTTTCATAATGTTGGAAATTTTTTTAATGGAGTTTAGACTTGTTTCACTTACTGCAGCATTTAACATGTGACTCTGCAAAGTTCCACTTTTTGTTTTACTCATTCATGAAAAATGGGTGTCATTGGTAAGATGAGTATTTATTGTCCATCGCTGCTTTCTCTCAAGAAGGATGCGAGCATAAGAGGTACAGTTAGTAAGTTTGCAGATGACACCAAAATTGGAGGTGTAGTGGACAGCGAAGAGGGTTACCTCAGATTACAACAGGATTTTGACCACATGGGCCAATGGGCTGAGAAGTGGCAGATGGAGTTTAATTCAAATAAATGCGAGGTGCTACCTTTTGGGAAAGCAAATCTTAGCCAGACTTATACACTTAATGGTAAGGTCGTAGGGAGTGTTTCTGAACAAAGAGACCTTGGAGTGCAGGTTCAATACTCCTTGAAAGTGGAGTCGCAGGTAGATAGGAGAGTGAAGAAGGTGTTTGGTATGCTTTCCTTTATTGGTCAGAGTATTGAGTACAGGAGTTGGGAGGTCATGTTGCGACTGTACAGGACATTGGTTAGGCCACTGTTGGAATATTACGTGCAATTCTGGTCTCCTTCCTATCGGAAAGATGTTGTGAAACTTGAAAGGGTTCAGAAAAGATTTACAAGGATGTTGCCAGGGTTGGAGGATTTGAGCTATAAGGAGAGGCTGAACAGGCTGGGGCTGTTTTCCCTGGAGCGTCGGAGGCTGAGGGGTGACCTCATGGGCGGCACGGTGACACAGTGGTTTACACTGCTGCCTCACAGCGCCAGAGACCCGGGTTCAATTCCTGCCTCAGGCGACTTACTGTGTGGAGTTTGCATGTTCTCCCTGTGTCTGCGTGGATTTCCTCCAGGTGCTCCGGTTTCCTCCCACAAGTCACAAAGATGTGCAGGTCAGGTGAATTGGCCATACTAAATTGCCCGTAGTGTTAGGTTAGGGGTATGGTGGGGGGGGGGTTGCGCTTCAGCGGGTCGGTGTGGACTTGTTGGGCCGAAGGGCCTGTTTCCACACTGTAATGTAATCTAATCTAATCTTTATAGAGGTTTACAAAATTATGAGGGGCAGGAATAGGGTAAATAGAGAAAGTCTTTTCTCTGGAGTCGGGGAGTCCAGAACTAGAGGGCATAGGTTTAGGGTAAGAGGGGAAAGATATAAAAGAGACCTAAGGGGCAACGTTTTCACGCAGAGGATGGTACTGGTATGGAATGAGCTGCCAGAGGAAGTGGTGGAGGCTGGTACAATTGCAACATTTAAGAGGTATTTGGATGGGTGACCAACAGAGAAAAGGTTGGAAAATCTCAGCAGGTCTGGCAGCATCTGTAAAGAGAAAAGAGCTGACGTTTCGAGTCTAACTGCCCCTTTGTCAAAGCGATAGATTATATGAATAGGAAGGGTTTGGAGGGATATGGGCCGGGTGTTGGCAGGTGGAACTAGATTGGGTTGGGATATCTGTTCGGCATGGACTGGTTGGACTGAAGGGTCTGAATCCGTGCTGTAAATCTCTATGGTCATTTTGAACCATCTTCTTCAATATAACTCAATAGTTTGCTTGGCCATTTTTAAAAACATTGTTAAAGGGATGTTGGCATCACTGGCTAAACCAGCATTTATTGCCCATCCCTAAATAACCAGAGAGCCATTACAACCACATTACTGTGGGTCTAGAGTCACATGTAAAAGGTGCAGTGAAGGGCTTTTGTCCAAAATGGTAACTCTCCTGCTCCTCGGATGCTGCCTGACCTGCTGTGCTTTTCCAGAACCACACTTTTTTTTAATGTGACTCTCCAGCATCTGAAGTCCTCATTTTCTCCTTTTGTTTAGAGTAGGCCAGACTAGTTATTAAGAAAGATTTCCTTCCCTAAAGGACTTTGAACCTTTGCAATAGTCAACAATGGTTACATGACTACCAGATTTTATTCCATTCAAATTTCAACCAACTTCAGTGATAAGATTTGAATTCATGTCCATAGAACATTAGCCTGGAGTTCTGGATTACTAGTCCAGTGACATTACCCTCATGCTATACCTTCTACCTCTGAGGGCATTTAAGAGTCGAATACACAACTGAGTCTCGAGTCACTTAAAGACCATATTGGATTAGAATGGATTGGAAACAGAAATTGTAATGGGCATTAGCAAATTTGATTCTGCCGGTTTCATGGTCACTGTCACTAGCTTTTTCTTCCAGATGTATTCAGTTATCTGAATGTAACTTTCACAATTGCTGTATTAGAATTCAAACTCGTGTCTCTGGACCATTAGTCCAAAACCTCTGAATTGCTAATCCATTAACAAAACTGCTCTCATTACTTACAATGTATGTAGAACAATGTTTTATCTGCAAAAAAAGGAAACTAAGGCTTACATCTATGTCATGCTTTTCATGACTACTGAATGTCTCCAAGCATCTTACGGTCAAATGTTTTGAAATGGTGTGGAGAAGGTCACGGTTAAAATGTAGGGAATTGAGAATCTGATATGCAGAGCCTGAATCCAATTTTAACATTACCTTGTACTGTATAGCACGCTTTGTAAGAAAGTGAAACTTATGTCAACACATTGCCTCAAAACAACTACAGTTTACTGACCTTACACCCCATAGTATGAGAATAGTTTGAGAATCTCTCTGTCCAGATCTGAATCTCTCAAAAGCAGACCTATCATATATTTACAAACATACTGTTCCCTTCATCTTTTGTATGAGTTGAGCTGTTAAGCTGTTGCACTTCGAAGAAAAGAGCTTGTGCTTTCTGTGCCTGACCTTGAAAGTCTTCTGGAATCTTTAAACAAATGAACACTATCTATTTAATACCATCTCCACTGTCTCCATCAGCGTCTGCTGCTTGTTACAGTGAGGGATGGTTAAGGTTAACCTCAATGACATTCAGTGCAATGGAGTGGATTTAGCTTTTTGAAGTGTATACATTATTAATGTTTCTTTGTGACACAAGTTCTAATTTCTTGGGGAAAGGTTGAAATGGTTCGTGGTAATAATTACACCATCTTCTTAATGAGGTGGAATTTTTTTTTAAATTGCAAATGCCGCAAGTAAAGACAAATGCTAGAAATTCAAAGCAGTTCTTTCAGAATCAGTTTCAAAAAAACAAAGACTTGCATTGATGTAATCATCTTTCATGACCTCAGGATGTTCCAAAACATGTAATGACAAACAAAGTGCTTGGGGTGTCGTCATTATTATAGTGTAATGAATGCAGGAGCCCATTCGCACAGTGCAAGCTTGCACACATCAATGCGATAGTAACAAAATATAAGCTTGTAGGGAGGTGGTTTGGTTAGCTCAGTTCGCTAGATAGAGTGTAGTGCAGAAAAAGTTCCTCACCTTGCCCTATGTTTTGTGGAATAGTAAATCTCAAAATATCTATAATCAATTGTGTCCCTTTTAAGAGAGAGAGAGAAAAAGAGAGAGAGAGAGATGCCTATACTCCTTTGTGGACAAAGGCTCTTTACTACTACCACAGGACATTAAGAACAATAACTTTTCATTTGGAGACATGCTCAAGGCTTTCAACTGCTGATCAACCTTTGTTTCAGAGATTAGACCTGGATTTCCAGCTCGCTCATTTACAAATATAGCAAATTCCTAACTTTTACAGTTTCACGAGGAGTTAGAGAGGTGGGTGAGTACAGATAGTCTATTTTCCCATTGGGGTGCTCTGAGGGGAAACTGACAGGCAGGTTATTTTGCAATGTTTTGTCACATCTCAGCAGGGACTGCATGGTGAAGAGACCAGATTAATTGGTTTAAAATGCAGAAGAGTTAAGAAGGTGAAGAAAAAAGCAAAATAAAGCAACAATTAAAATGGAAGTCATGGTTATGAAGGGTAGGCTAGAACTGAAACAATAACCAGATTGGCTTTGAGTTTATTGAACGACAGAGCAGGCCCAATGAGCCTAATGATCTCCATTTCTTCCCAAGTCCTATGTTCCGCAAAGATAACTTGCTTGAATAGCAACTCGTTCTTTAATCTGATCACTCAAGATCTGAGACTAAAAATTGTTTAGTAATTAATTATTCATCAATTAGAGTCATAGATGTACAGCGTGGAAACAGACCCTTCGATCCAAATCGTCCATGCCAATCCCAACCCAATCTCGCCCCACCTGCCACCATCCAGCCCATATCCCTCTAAATCCTTCCTATTCACATACCCATCCAAATGCAATTGTACTAGCCTCCACCACTTCTCTGGCAGCTCATTCCATACACGTATCATACTCTGTGTGAAAAAGTTGCCCCTTAGGTCTCTCTTATTTCTTTCCCCTCTCACCCTAAACCTATGCCCTTTAGTTATGTACTTGCCCACCCCAGGGAAAAGACTTTGTCTATTTATCCTATCCATGCCCTTCATGGTTTTGTAAACCTCTAAGGTCACCCCCTCAGCCTCCGATGCTCCAGGGAAAACAGCCCGAGCCTATTCAGCCTCTCCCTATAGCTGAAATCCTCCAACCCTGGCAACATCCTTGTAAATCTTTTCTGAACCCTTTCAAGTTTCACAACATTTTTCCAATTGGAA
>NC_057745.1:12198556-12223996 GCF_004010195.1 Chiloscyllium plagiosum | reverse complement strand
TCCGCTTACATGAACATCAACTAGACACGAAATGACACGACCAGCTATCCTTAGTAGCCACACACGCAGACAACAAGCAACATGAATTCGACTGGGACAACACTACTATCATAGGGCAAGCCAGACAGAGAACAGCCAGGGAATTCCTAGAGGCATGGCATTCATCCACAAACTCCATCAACAAACACATCGACCTGGACCCAATATACCAATCACTACAGCGGACAGCTGAAACTGACAACTGGAAGCGGCAGGGACAGACCACTATAAACACTGGAGGAAACATCAAAGAAGCGCTTCGCAGGAGGCTCCCAAGCACTGATGATGTCGCCTAGCCAGGGGACGAAACGTTTGCAACAAAAACTTCCAGCTCGGCGAACAGAACCACAGCAATGAGCACCCGAGCTACAAATCTTCGCACAAACTTTGAATAAATATTCATCTTACCAACGACACCCATTTGCTTTCCCAAAATGCAGCACCTCACATTTATCTGAATTAAACTCCATCTGTTACTTCTCAGCCCATTGACCCGTCTGGTCCAGATCCAATTGTAATCTGATGTAACCTTCTTCCCACTTCAAAACGTGCCCAATCTCTAGCTGGGAATTAATGTGGATGACCGGAGTCTGGTTGGCCATCCAATGAGATCATTGCCTTTATATCCAGACAAAAGGCCTGATGAGATTAAGTGGGATTTGGGTACCTAAGAAGCCAGTGTCAGCCTTCATCAAGATTTAGGACCATCGTGTGAGAAATTCCACATCTGAGAACCACTGCTCAATCACAGGTCAGTGCTCCTCCTGCCAGCAGTGTCACTGGAGTCAGTGGCTCCTGTAGGTTGTTGTCTAAAGGGCTAATGAGAATATGTTACGGGATGATCAAATCAGGAAATGGTGTACAGTTATATGACTACTAACTGATGATTGGTATTCATATGTGAAGTCTTGATCTATTGCATTGGAGATGTTTATAATTTATGTGTCTGTACAAATATCATTTTTGGAATTTGGATTTTGAAATAGAGGCAGATATGTGTTGGCACAAAGCATAAAAACAAATGATCAAACTAGGTTTCATCATGGGATCTGACTTGTCCAGTAGTCTGATCAGCTTGGACAATAACTCTATACATTTTTCCACATTTAAATAAAATTGGGGTTTGCAAAGCATCATAAGACTCTTATACTCTTTTTCAACCCCTCTCCTGGACCAAACCCAAGTTGAACCGTAGATTGATGCTGTTCTGTAGGTTTTACTCAGGAGCCTCACAGACTCCCTGAACAGAAAGTGATGTACGTTGGGGTTTACATGATTAGTGTTGTTGGAGGAAAGTGTAGGTGAGTTAGAAGAAAGGACAGTGGAGTGGGTTTCGGAACCTTCCTGCTTCCTGTGTAAGATTCTCTTGAATAAGTTCCCCACCGCCCCTTACCAATGAGGCTTCTGAGAGGTACAGGTTCAGGAGGTAAATGACAGCTGAATCATCACTGACTTTCAAGGGTCTACAGGATAGTTGATGTCAAGGGGCACATTAATAAGCTTTCTTGACATCCCACCATGCACATCCTGTTATGTTGTTCACTCAAAAGTTTTCCAACGTGAACAAATTCCTGTTACCATTCCAGGAAATCCCTGTTCTTCTAGTTTTTTTTTTTTTTAAAAAAGTCACAGCTCTTGAAATACTTATGAGTTAATCATTAAACACCCTTGCATGCACACAGGTCAAATCCCACATGCCACTAGTTCAAAATCCAATCTCTAAAATAATTGATATGAAGATGTGGTTGTAAATCACACACCTTACATCAGAATATGACTAGGTTGGTTCTGTTTCTAGTTGAAGGTAACCCCCCCCCCCCCCCCCCCAGGATGCTGATAGTGGGGGGGAATTCAGTGATTGTAATGCCATTCAACATTGGTCTGACACCACATACCCTTCATGGACCAAGTAAAAACTGCTGGTATGCCTTTCTTTGCTCTTAAATGATTGTTATGTGGGCATTTTAATGCAAGACGGTGCCATCTGGGGACTCATCCCCACTTTTAGCTGGTGTGAGCCCAACTGGAGCCTTTTGAGTAAAATGTGGACAGAATTTCTTGGCTAAGCTTAGAAATGGCTCTGATATCAGTGAGCCTGGTCATTCTGTTCAATGTAAGCAGTTTCAGTTCCTAATAATTAATCTAAAATGTAGGCTGCAGTGGGATTTACAGTAATTTTTCAGGCTGAGCTCCCACACTGAAGATTGCAGTGAATTCAACATCTTGAATTTAAGAACACATTGTTTCAACTTAGGTTAAAGTCAGTCACTGTCATCATGCAAGGACTAAATGTCTTTCTCTGTGGCACCAAATCTACTTTGGTACCACTCCTGTGTCCAGAGGTTGTAGGTTCAAGTCCCACTGTGAAGAATTGATCTCAAACATTAAAGCTGCCACTGCATTTTGTTGAGTGTTACATTGTTGGAGACACTATTTTAGATGAGGTGTTCAATCAAGAACCAGCCTGGTGTCTTAGAACATAGAACATAGAAGAATACAGCGCAGTACAGGCCCTTTGGCCCTCGATGTTGTGCCGATCCAAGCCCACCTAACCTATACTAACCCACTATTCTCCATATACCTATCCAATGCCCGCTTAAATGCCCATAAAGAGGGAGAGTCCACCACTGCTACTGGCAGGGCATTCCATGAACTTACGACTCGCTGAGTGAAGAACCTACCCCTAACTTCAATCCTATATCTACCCCCCCTTAATTTAAAGCTATGCCCCCTTGTAATACCCGACTCCATACGCGGGAAAAGGTTCACACTGTCAACCCTATCTAACCCCCTAATCATCTTGTACACCTCAATCAAGTCACCCCTAAACCTTCTTTTCTCTAATAAAAACAGCCCCAAGTGTCTCAGTCTTTCCTCATACGATCTTCCTTCCATACCAGGCAACATCCTGGTAAACCTCCTCTGCACCCGTTCCAGTGCCTCCACATCCTTCCTATAGTATGGCGACCAAAACTGCACACAATATTCCAGATGCGGCCGCACCAGAGTCTTATACAACTGCAACATGACCCCAGGACTCCGGAACTCAATCCCTCTACCAATAAAAGCCAGTACGCCATATGCCTTCAATACCGCACTATTTACCTGGGTGGCAACTTTCAGAGATCTGTGTACATGGACACCAAGATCCCTCTGCTCATCCACAATACCAAGTATCCCAACTACTACCCTCTGTCTTCTTCCATCCCGCCAATTCCTAATCCAAACCTCCAACTCACCTTCAATGCCATACCTCCGTATTTTTTGAAGTAGCTTACCATGGGGAACCTTATCAAACGCCTTACTAATATCCATATATACCACATCTACCGCTTTCCCCTCATCAACCTCCTTCGTCACCTTTTCAAAGAATTCAATAAGGTTTGTGAGGCACGACTTGCCCTTCACAAAACCATGCTGACTATCCTTGAACACATTATTCCTATCCAGATGTGCATAAATCCTATCCCTTACAATTCTCTCTAAGACTTTGCCCACAACAGAAGTGAGACTCACCGGCCTATAGTTACTAGGGTTATCCCTACTCCCCTTTTTGAACAAGGGAACCACATTTGCTATCCTCCAGTCTTCTGGCACTACTCCTGTAGACAAAGAGGACATAAAAATCAAGGCCAATGGCTCTGCAATCTCCTCCCTTGCTTGGAGACATCAAAGATCGCATGGCTAACTAGCAGCAAACAGATTTGGGAAAAATTGATCTTTTTTATAGTAAACAATAATGAGTAAAGTTCAAAAGGAATCCTTGCTGAAATCTCAGCTACTTATAATCTACCTATATTAATTATGTGGATAAAGGGGCCAAGTGTATTGCTGCCATGTTTTCTAATGATACAAAGTAAGTAGGAAAGTAGGTTGGGAGCAGATGTAAAGGGACAGAGATTGGTGAAATAACTCAACCAAAATTTGGAAACTGGAGTACGAAATGGAAAAATGTGGTTCTCTACTTTGGTAGAGAGAATAGAAGAGCAGAATACTACTGAATTAGAGAGAGATTGCACAATGCTGCAGTATAGAGGGATCTGGGTGTCCTTGTAAATGAATCCTAGAGTTTTAAAAAATGCATTCAGGGGATATGGCACACTGCTGACTGGATGACCACTTATCCCTTTCCCTGGCTGTTCTTGAGAAGATGGTGGTGAACTGCCTTCTTGAACCACTGCAGTTAGTATGCAGCTGCAGCAAGCAATTAGGAAGGCAAATAGAATGTTGCTGTTTCTTGCAAGTGGAGAAGCTTAGAAGCAGGGAAGCCTTGGTATAACTGTACAGAGAATTAGTGTAGCTGCAGCTCAAGTATTATTTAGAAGTATCCATTAGAAGCAATTCGGAAAAGATTCACCAGGCTGATTCCTCGGATGAAGGATTATGTTATAAGCAAAGGTTGAGTACAGTGGGCTTGTGGTTTAGAAGAACCATAACTGATCTTATTAAAATCTAAAATTTTAAGAGGATTTAACAAGTATATGTTCAGAGGACGGGAGTGGTGCTGGAAAATTAGATTCCTGATGAAGTGCTTTTGCCTAAAATGTTGATTTCCCTGCTCCTCGGATGCTGCCTGACCTACTGTTTTTCCAGCACCACTCTAATCTAGACTCTGATTTCCAGCATCTGCAGTCCTCACTTTTGTCATGTTCAGAGGAGGTTTGCCCCGGGGGATCTAGAACTAAGGGACACAGTTTAAAACTAAGGAGTCTCCCATTTAAGACGAGAGATGAGAAGGAATTTTGTCTCAGAAGCTCAATGGTCTTTGGGGTTCTCTGGAGAGCAGTAGAGGTTGGGATCGCTGAATATATTCAAGGCTGACATAAACAGATTTTTGACCTATAAAAGAGTCAAGCATTATGGGAGGGAGCAGGTTTGAGCATGAGTTTGGATGGTACAGCTGGCCAGTTTGTGCTCCTATTTTCTAAACTATTCTCATCTGATGTTATTTTGCAGATGAGGAGGGGAGATTTTTCTAATGCTTCAATCCCTTGACATAATTGAAAACAGATTATCAAATTGATATCCCATTGCTGTTTGTGGGAACTCACTATGCTAAAATTAGTTATTGGTGGGATTTCCTATATTACCATAAGACATAGGAGTGGAAGTAAGGCCATTCAGCCTATCGAGTCCACTCTGCCATTTATTTATGGCTGTTTGGCATTTCAACTCCACTTACCCGCGCTCTCCCCGTAGTCTTTAATAAGACCATAAAACATAGGAGTGGACATAAGGCCATTCGGATGGAAGTAAGGCCACTATTACAATGGTGATGACACTTACTAAAAAAAAAACTTTACTCATACTTAGCACCTTTCACAACCACAGGATGTTGCCATGTAAATATCAAGTTCTATCTACTGCATCTTGTTGAGACAAGTAACTTAAACTACCAAACTACTGATAGTGAACTTTTGAACTTCTGTGCTAAACATGATTTAATTAGAAATGTATTTGAATATATTATGATTAACTTCACTGGCTGATTTGGTGAATCAGTCTTGCATGTTGCATCTAATTCTGATTTGTGTTTAAACTTCCTTCAATCTTAGTTCAATAACTTTTAGTTCTTGGAATAAAAAAATAGATTAGCAATGGAAACCAACAGATTGCAAATCAGCAAATGTCTCCCTGGGGACATTTGCAGAGCACTGTGTTATTTAGGTTGATGATATATAATTTCAATAACACTGAAAACAAGTTATTTATGACAACAACCTATTTGACCAGTGGCAAAGAATGTATTCAAAGGGATCTGTATGAATTTATCAGATGGGCTTAAGGAGTAGCAACTAAATGTTTTTGCAGAAAATATAATATACATGTTATTGTACGTAGTATACATAATAGTATAGAACATGACAAACATGAACGCTCATCAAATGATGTTTATAGTTCTTTAAAAGCCATAACATATTAGAATATTTAAATGAAATGTTGTAAGTTATTTGGTGACAATCTAAGATGCTAACACTGGTTCAGGCTACCAACCCATGGAATATTTTGTGCATTTTGCATTGAGAGGGTTCAGAGTCAAGAGTATGGTATTGGAAAAGCACAGCAGGTCAGGCAGCATCCAAGGAGCAGGAAAATTAATGTTTTGGACATAAGCCCTTCATTAGGATGCCTAATGAAGGGCTTTTACCTGAAATGTCCTTTCTCCTGTTTGTCGGATGCTGCCTGACCTGTGCTTTTCCAGCACCACACGCTTGACTCTGATATCCAACATCTGTAGTCCTCACTCTCTTCTAATTGAGAGGGTTCAGAAAAGAATCAAATATCTTCTTTCTCTTTCTGCATGTTCCATTGTATTGGTTCCTATACTGTTTGCTGATACTCTTAAATGAATAAAGCTCTTTAAATTAGGAAATTCCATCTGTTTCCAATTACCCAACATTGGTACTTCTGTCCTGTTGCTGGTAGGGCTCATGTGCATGTTATTCTCCTTCCCTGGGGCCCAGCAGAAAGTTCAATCCCAACCATATTCCCAGAGCCCCTGATTGGCTTCTCTGAGAGTTGCTGTGTTGTAGCCAAACTTGCTAATTCCTGGTGTTGACATCTCAGGACAACTAGCCATTGCTGCTCAGAGAACAGCCTGTGTATACAAGCCAGGAGCACTGCAATGCTGGGGAGGCAAACTTCTAAAAGTGAATGATCTTGAATTTAACTTGAATTTTCCAGAACCAGGGGTCATACAGGATAGGCCACTTAGGACAGAGATGGGGAGAAATTTCTTCACTCAGGGAGTGATGAACCTGTAGAATTTTCTGCCACAGAAAGCGGTTAAAACCAAGACATTGAATGTTTTCAGGAAGGAGTTAGATAGAGCCCTCAGGGCTAAAGGGTTTAGGGAGAAAGTGGGAACAAGGAAATGAGTAGAAAGATCAGCCATGATCATGTTGAATCACAGAGCAGGCTAAAAGGGCCGAATGGCCGACATATGCTCCTATTTCCTTATATCTATCTTAACCCCTTAGTCTGTGATCTCAGTTGGCTGAACCATTGTCTTGAGAGCCTGTCTATGCATACTTTCAATACTGAGCAGTTCAGAGAATCTCAACAAAGCAAGACCAATTATGGAAAAGTTGAGAGGAGAGAATGCAAGGACTGATGGAGCAAGGGCAAGGGCTGGGTAATAAAACAAAGGAAGAAATAAAAGACAGCCTAGAGGAAATGTAAAAGGGCAACAGCAGAAACTCTTAGCAGACGCAGAGGCTAAATGGAGGCACAATCATTGAACTTGAAGCTGTGTCTGGAAGGCTGTGAAGTGCCTACTTGAGAGACAAGGAAGTGTTTCCCGAGTGCCCCTTGATCTTCAGTAGAAGATTGGGGACAGAGATCACAGTGTCAAAGTGCAAGTGAGTCAGAATTGGAATGACAAGCACGTGAAGAGTCAGCATCATCTCCACTGAATGGAGGTGCTCAGCAACACAATCATCCAAACCTCCTTTAGTTTCCCCAGTGGAGTTATGACTGTATCATGAACAGCAAATGCAGTTTTATGAAATAAAACAAAGGACAACAAATGCTGGAAATCTGAAACAAAAACAGAACTTGCTGGAGAAACTCAGCAGAAACATTGACTCTGTTTTTCTCTCCACAGATGCTAGCAGATCTACTGAGAAACTCAGCAAAGAAACTCTATGGGGAAACTCAGCAGAAACATTGATTCTGTTTCTCTCCCCACAGATACTGGCAGACCTACTGAATTTCTCCAGCAATTTGTTTTTGTTACTGTATACTGTCTTGAAAGTGTAAGCAAGTCATGATTTATCTGGAAGCTGTGTTTAGGGTTTTGGATGGTGAGACATGAGCATAAGTATTGCATCTCCGGGGCTGGTGCCATGGAAAGGGGATGTTGGGGGTTACTGAGAAATGGATCAAGATTATGGAAAGTGTAATCCTTTTGGAATGCTGAAATGGGAAAAGAGGGACAGATATTTTGTGATGGTGTTGCAGTAAAAATGATGGAAATGGTCCTGATAATTTGTTGAATGTGAAGGCTGTTGCGAGGAAAGAAGATGAAAAGATAAAACAATTTCTGTTCAAGGAGAAAGAGGAAATGGGTTGGATGAGCTTCTGGGACCTGTCTCCCCCGACGAGGGGGAATCCTAAAGATAAAAGACAGCAGGTTGGAAACACTGGCAGGGAAGGTGGTCTCATTACAATAGATGTACAGAAAAGAAGGAAATGGAAGAATGGAATCTTTTGAGAAAGGGTGGAGGTGTGATCAAGGTAGCTATGGGAGTTGGTGGTATTTTGCTGAATAAAATCTGCATCTCCTGATGTTAGCAAGCGTCTTCTTGGGCAAAGAGATCTGAGATTGTCAGGGGTAGGTGTGAAAGTGGAGCACAAAACACAAACTGATCAGCCATGATCCTATTGAATGGCCGAGCAAACTCAAGGGGCTGAATGGTCCACTCCTGCTCTTAGTTGTGATCTTTGTTTACTTCATTTATAGTGTACAACAAGTTCTTATCCTTCAGAGGAACACACTATTATGGAACCCTTTCTATATAAAGCTGTATACCATTTGCTCCAAGTGTCAGTGTTAGGTCACCTTTAACCTCTTTAAAATAGAATTGCGACAGGGGTTTGCAAGGAGATATATTGATTGTCAACTAGTTCAGGGAAAATTATCCTATGCTGCTGGACTGTTGGTGGATCCGGTGTTTTGTAACTTGAATAGTATCGATTCTAAGATTAGAGTGGAAATAGGACAATACTTTATTAGTAATTGAAGATAAATTCAGATGATGTTCCTTTGCCTTTGCTTTTAATAAAAAAAACCTAGATCATTAGGATTTAGCTTGATAGCTTTCAAGGATGGAAAGACATTTTAAATTCATTATGGCAGAAGTCTCCCTGTGATTGGTCACTGGCCTTTGAAGGTTAAGTTGGTTGCATGTCTCTTCTGTAACTGGCTGGTTCTTAAACTCTAGCTGGTGCCCATGCTTTGATACAACAAATAAATATCGGTGCTCTAAGTCTGCAACTAAAACAAAAATTGCTGATGAAACTCCGTAAGTCCGGCACCATTTGTGGAGAGAAAGCAGGGTAAATATTTCTAATTCAGTGACTCCTCTTCACCCAACAATAATCAGTTGTGATGAAGGGTCACTGGGCTTGAAGTGCTAACTCTGCTTTCTCTCCACGGGTGCTGTCAGACCTACAGAGTTTCTGCAGCACTTTGTGATTTTTGATCCAGGTTTTGTTTTTTCTTTTTGTAATGTTAACTTTATTTTAAACTGGTTTGCATTTAGTTATTCAGAGTAACGTTAGACCCTCTCCACCCCACACCAACCCCATGCCCAAACATCAAAAGTTGGGAGTCGTGAGTGACAAAAATGATAGCTTGCAACCAGCAAGGGGTAGCCACTGCTGCCTATAACATTTGAGTCACTGGATAGCCACTTAGTCTGGTCGGACCACAGAGGGGGGCGTGGGGTTGGAGGGGACAGAAAATGTTTGACCTGTGCTGAAACAAAGTGGTAAACTGTCTGCTTTTACAACCCTGCAGCCCTATCTATTTCACTGTTTAGTGAGGTCATTCTCACAGCCTGCCTGATAATGCCTCCTTTTGCATTTCAACAATAGCAATCAATATCATTGCTCCTTCGAGTTATGCTTAAAATCAGTGTAAGTGCATCTTTTATATAATGGGCCTATTACAATTTAAAGGTGATTGCAGTGAATTCGTAAAGCTTAAAGAAATTCTTTACTGTTTGTTTACTCGTAAACCAATTTTTCTTCCAGAATGAATTACAGCTTTGCAGTGTCCTAATTAGCTCAATGAGAGGGTTGATCCTCTCTCAAACAATTTGCAGCTTTCTAATCAAACGCTGGAATAAAGCAGCTCATTCTTTATAATGCTTTCAGTTATCCTGCCAAACTGTCAAAAACCTTCTGTAAACTGTCATTAACCCAGTGCCAGAGAGGGCTATGCACTCAGAACAAAGGCCCAACGCTTCAAGTTAGATGCTTCTTGAAGAGCACAAAGGCAAATCCACTTTCTTGAAATCTTTGATGCAGGGTTTAAAAAAAACTGGGCGTTGGTTAGGAAAGGAAGGATAGGAAGTAAAGAGTGGTGCTGGGTGTGTTGCTTGAAAAACGAGACCTTGGAGTGCAGGGTCATAGTTACTTGTGTAGTTGCAGGTAGACAGGGTGGTGAAGAAGGTGTTTGGCATGCTTTCCTTTATTGGTCAGAGTATTGGGTACAGGAATTGGCAGGTCATGTTGCGGCTGTACAGGACATTGATGAGGCCACTTTTGGAATACTGTGTGCAATTCTGGTCTCCTTCCTATCGGAAAGATGTTGTGAAATTTGAAAGGGTTCAGAAAAGATTTACAAGGATGTTGCCAGGGTTGGAGGATTTGAGCTATAGGGAGAGGCTGAATAGGCTGGGGCTGTTTTCCCTGGAGCATTGGAGGCTGAGGGGTGACCTTATGGATGTTTACAAAATCATGAGGGGCTTGGATAGGATAAATAGACAAGGTCTTTTCCCTAGGATGGGGGAGTTCATAACTAGCGGACATAGGTTTAAAGGGAGAGGGGAAAAATTTAAAAGGAACCTAAGGGGCAACTTTTTCAAGCAGAGTGGAGCGTGTGATGAATGAGTTGTCAAGGAAGTGGTGGAGGCTGGTACAATTACAACATTTAAAAGGCATCTGGATGTGTATATGAATAGGAAGGGTTTAGAGGGATATGGGCCAAGTTCTGGCAAATGGGACTAGATTAATTTAGGATATTGGTCGGCATGGATGCGTTCGATCAAAGGATCTGTTTCTGTGCTTTACGTCTCTATGAAACTATGATTGTATGACAGGATGTTGGGTGCATGAAGGAACTTTGTGAAGGATTGTGTTTAAAGAAGAAATCATTAGAAAGGCTTAAAATAAATTCCACAAGCAAGAAACTGAATGATTGATTGGAATGCAAGCTCCTGAATTTTGCAGCAACATCTGATTAATACATCCATCTGGACGATTACTATTGGAACAAGTAATGAAAATCAGTCTTCCTCCATTGACTCAGTCTACACTTCCTACTGTCTTGACAAGGTAGCCAACATAATTAAAGACTCTCCCGCCTGGTTATACTCTCTTCCACCCTCTTTCATCAGGGAGAAAATACAAAAGTTTGAAAACACGTACCGACAGATTCAAGAACAGCTTTTTCCCTGCTAGTATCAGACTTTGAAAGGACCTCTCATTTTTCTCTGCACCTTCTCTGTAGCACTATATTATGGGCGGCACGGTGGCACAGTGGTTAGCACTGCTGCCTCATAGCGCAAGAGACCCGGGTTCAATTCCCGCCTCGGGCGACTCTCTGTGTGGAGTTTGCACGTTCTCCCCGTGTCTGTGTGGGTTTCCTCCGGGTGCTCCGGTTTTCTCCCACACTCCAAAAATGTGCAGGTTAGGAGAATTGGCCATGCTAAATTGCCTGTAGTGTGAGGTGAAGGGGTAAATGTAGGAGTATGGGTCTGGGTGGTATACGCTTCGGCGGGTCGGTGTGGACTTGTTGGGCCGAAGGGCCTGTTTCCACACTGTAAGTAATCTAATCTAATCTAATCTATATTCTGCATTCTCTTCTATTAACCTGATGCACGTATGTAAGATATAATTTGTATGGATAGTATTCAAAACAATACTTTTCACTTTCACTTGGTACGTGTGACAATAATAAATCAAATTGACTCAATGATTTTCGTTTGGACTTTATAGTGAGAGCTTTGATCTTTTAAAATTGTTTGTATGATACATAGCTTCCATGCCATAATTCTTACTTTGAATTTTAAAAGAAGTCTAGAAAATAAAGTTTATTTTGAGAAAGGATGCACATTCACGTAGCATCTTTCACAATCTCATTACCTCTCCAGGTGCTTTATGATCATTTAAAACAGTATTTAAAGTGTTGTTACTTGCTGTAATGTAAGAAACGCAGCAATACATTTGGGTACAAGAAGTTCCCTGAAGCAATATTGTGATAATGATGATTGGTTTTAGTCAAATTGGTTGAGGGATAAGTTTAAGCCTGTGCATCTGGGGAGAATACTTCTGCTCTTTTTATTTTGACATTGTGCTGTAGGACCTTTATCATCCACTTGAGAGACCAGGAAATTATATTCATTTAATATCTCCTCTGAAATCCAAAAGATTTAAATCACTAACCGTAGAGGCTATATTTCCATTTAGCATTTGCTGCAGATTGTGTTGTATGCCTATCAGTGTAAAATACTAACTTTGTTTAGTTAATTCATGGGGTGTGAGCATCACTGACTAGGTGAGCATTAATTGCCCGAAGGACAGTTAAAAACAATCACGTTGACATGGGTATGGAGGCACATGTGGGTGAGACCAGGTAAAGATTTCTTTCCCTAAAGAACATCAGTGAACCAGATGGGTTTTTCCCACAATTGACATTCATTACATGTTACCATTCTAGGAAAGACTTTCAAATTTTGTCATGTCCCAATGTGGGATTCGAACCCACATCTCATGGTCAATGCATGGAAGTTCTGGATTCACAGTCCAGTCACATTACCATGCCACCACCTTTCTAAAGTTCCCTGCTGTCTACCTGTCTTTCCTCCTTTAAGGTGCTTCTTGAAACCTTTTTAACTCCATATGAACCTTTTGTCATGATCGCCGTAAATATGGACGAGCAATTTTCAGCTTCCATCATCTGATTTCTATACCTGGGACTAAAATAGGTTTTAAAAAAAAAGGATAAACGCTGGCTTAAGGCTGCAGTGGTCACTTGACCACAAATTTCATGAAAACGTAAATAAACACGGAGTCTGAACTGAAGTTTATATGTCATCAAAATTACTGAAAACAGTCAGTCAGATCTGTATCTCCTGTTTAATTTACATATTTCTGAAAGTTCATATTCTGGAGATAAAAATCACCACCTCAAGATTATTGAACTGGTTTAAAAAAACTGGAGCCATACACTGGAATGCACAATTGAATTATATTTCCTGACAGCTCTCCTTGGGAAGAGGAAAGAGAAGAATGATGGATTCTTAACAGTCTGGCTGGATTGCTTGCTCTCTGGCTCTCAGCCTCTCAGAAAAACAAATCAGAATGTTGATAGTGTGGAATTCAGTAATAATTTTACCACTGACCATTTAAGTGCAATAATCAGAGTCTCTTTTGTTGGAGAAGTTCATTGCCTGGCAGTTGTGTGGCATGAACATCATTTGCCACTTGTCAGCTAAGCCTGGATATTGTTGCATCTGAACAGTCAGGAATGACGCTGGGCATTGTGAAATCATTGATGAACATCCCCGCTTCTGACCGTATGGAAAGATTGATTAAGCAGCTGAAAATGGTCTGAGAGGACACTGCTCTGAGAAACTCCTGCAGCAATGTCCTGGGGCTGAGATGACTGACCTCCAATAACCCCAACTGTCTTCCTTTCTTCCAGGGTATGACTCCAACCAGTGGTGGAATTTTCCCTGATTCCCATTGACTCCAACTTTTCTAGGGCTGTTTGATGCCACAATCAGTCAAATGCAGTCTTGATATCAAGGGCAGTAATTCTCACCCCTGGAATTCAGCTCTTTTAATTCATGTTTGAATTAAGGCTGGAATGGTTTCAGGCACTAAGGTACTCAAGGCTGCAGCCTGTTTTACCACCACAAATGTAGATTAAATTTGTATTTGTGGCTGTCACAGTCCTCATCTTCATAACTGGATATTGTAGGCATCAAATTCTGGTTTAAAAAGAATAATGCATTATTCATGCCAACGTTATTATCGATGTATTTGCTTTTAATTCTGAATGAAGTTGACATTGATTGTTATTTTATTAATGCATCATATGCATGAAAATTCTCTTCCACAAAAATAGTGATCTCTAAGATCAAAGTGACATTCTATTAATGCAGTTTCCGTTCCACATAACCTGCAGCACGTACCATATATATGTGTGCAAAGTTGGTCTCATGTAAGTCAATGAATGATATTTGGTTTAAAATGTAATCTTGCTAAAATCAACCTTAGTCTTTCTGGCATCAAAACCTTTTAGCTGTCCTGTTCTGATTCCCCATACATACCCTGGGTTCATTGAAAGAGGGTGTCAGGTATCCGATAAAGTAAATGCAAAGTACTGCAGATGCGGGAAATCTGAAACAAATGAAAAAAGTGCTGGAATACACAGCCAAACCTGGCTGCATCTGTGGAGAGAAAACCTGGAAAGACCTAGTGAAAATGATCATCTCCATAGATGCATTGCTGACATTGCCTTTGAAGAGTCCAATATCACTTTTTGATGAGATACAACCATGATCAAGCAATCTACTGCTCTCACTCTGTTGAACTGGGACTCAGAACTATCTAGCACAACCTGATTGACAGTAGACTGATCATAAGAAACATAAAGGGAAGTGATGGCTTAGTGGCATTATTGCTGGACAGTTAATCCCGAAACATCGACTCGCCTGCTCCTCAGATACTGTGCTTTTCCAGCATTACACTTTTTGACTCTGACTCTTCAGCATCTGTAGTCCTCACTTTCTCCCAGTTAATCCAGAGACCCGGATAATGGTCTGGAGAGCCAGGTTCGAATCCCACCCTAGGAATTTGAATTCAATAAAATTCTGGAATTAAGAGTCATTGTTGATTGTTGGAAGAACAATCTGGTTTGCTAATAATTAGATTCCCTACAGTATGGAAACAGGCCCTTCAGCCCAACCAGACCACATCGACCCTCCAAAGAGTGAACCACTCCCCTACCTTACATTTACCCTGACTAATGCATCTATCACTATGGCAATTTAATATGGCTAATTCACCTGGCCTGCACATCTTTGGACCGTGGGAGGAAACTGGAGCACCCGGAGGAAACCCACGCAGACATGAGAATGTGCAAACTCTGCACAGCAATCACCTGAGGTAGGAATTGAACCCTGGTCCCTGGCGCAATAAGGCAGTGGTGCTAACCACTGAGCCACTGTGCCACACTAATGTCCTTTAAGGAAGCAAGCTGCCATCCTTAGCTGGTTTGAAATATGTGACTAGATTAGAGTGGTGCTGGAAAAGCACAGCAGGTCAGGCAGCATCCGAGGAGCAGGCCTGCTGCCTGACCTGCTGTGCTTTTCCAGCACCACTCTAATCTAGACTCTGGTTTCCAGCATCTGCAGTCCTCACTTTTGCCTAGTGGAATACGTGACTCCAAACCCACAACAATGTGGTTGAGTCTCATCTACCCGATGGGCTCTTTTTTAAAAATTATACCATGGCACCTCCAAAGGTCACTCAGCCACAGGCCCAGGCCCAGGCCCAGACAACAACTGTTTAATGTTTCATCTGAAAGACTATGTTTCCAATCGCACAGTATGAAAGTGAAAATATTTGCCCTCAATGACATTTGCCAAATCCTACAGAGGAACTTGAGCCTCCAACCAGACAATGTAATTCAATTAAAGCTTAAATCAAAAGACAGACTGAGCTGTTCAATTGGGGATTACAGACACCATCTCAATGTGATTAAGGATGTTGCCATTTGTGTCATCTCGTAAGGATTTGGCAGTGACTGGCTTTCCAGTGTGTTTCATTTCGTTCCTCGTGATCTCTGCTCTCGTCCCTCTCCAACATGTCAGGATATCCTTTCTAAAGGACGGTGTGTAAAACCCATAGATAATCGGATCCGAGCAGGTATGCAGCAAGGCAATTAAGAACAGTATGTGACTGACATATTCTGGCACGTTCTTCAGTACGTTTGGATTGAACCAATACCACAGTCCGAGGAGATAATATGGGGTCCAGCAGATGATGAAGGACACAACAATGATGATGGTCATTTTGAGAGTTTTCATTCGTGCTTTCAATATGTAATCATTCTGTGTTCTTGCTGCAAAATAAATTTGACTGTAAGTGCATGAGCCCGAGAAACTGATACCAGTTGAAATGAGATTGCAGCAGCTGTATGCACACAGTAATTACAATGGAAACCTGCTGGCTACCGATTTCTTGGGTAATTACTGTATTGGGCCTTCACTAGTTTCTTTGGATGGGAGACAATTTATGAAGTGTGTGCCAATAACAGCCTAATGGATTTCTGAGGCAGGCAAAGCTTTCACCTGAAGCACATCTTCATAAATTCTGGACTTATATGCTGTTTGGTACCAGTGCCAACTGTAACACTGATCTGCACGGTTTTGTATGTGCTTATTGAAGGCATGTTCTTTCTCATTGATGCTTGGTCCCTGACAGTCAATTCCTAAAAAAGGATGGTGTCTCCTCCCATCCCCATTACATTAGAGTAAAAGACAATAATGGCACTTCAAGGAAATTCCTGAACCCAGTACTTTGGCCACTGGCTGTTATCATATGGGTTTAAATGGGTTTACTATACAATGGTTGGTGAGAGCAATTCAGTGAGCTTAATGGCCCTTAACCAGAGCAGTACTTCCTGCCCCATAGCAAAGAAAATACAGCTTCAGACAAAGAGATAAACAGCATACAATAGGAAAAGGATGACTAGCATTTCTACAGCTTCTTCCACAAGGTCAGGATGTCCCACAGCACATTACATTCAGTGAAGTTCTTATATATGTATAGCCACTGTTTCAAAGAAGCAGTCAAAGTTGCTCAGCAGCAGCTCCCACTAATAGCAACACAACAATGATTTTTTTTTATGACAACAGGACTGCAGATGCTGAAGATCTGGAACAAACAAGATCACACATTGCTGCAGAAACACAGCAGGTCTGACTCTGTTCAGAAGAACGGTCATTGAACTCAAAATATGAACTCTCTCCATTGATGCTGCCAGACCTGCTGAGCCCGTGTAGCAATTTCTGCACTTGCTTGTCTGAGTTTTTTTTTCCTGATTTTGATTGAGGAATAAGCACTAGTTAGACCAGCAGGGACATCTCTGCTCTTGTTTTAAAGCATTCATCAATCCCTTTTACATCTTCTTTGAGGAGGGCCTTAGATTAAGACTGCAGGAGATTGGGAGCATCTTCTGGACTATCAACCTTGAAATTGTCCCCCATCCAACAATCATAGAATCCCTACAGTGTGGAAACAGGCCATTCGGCCCATTGAATCCACACTGCTCCTCTGAAGAGCATCCCACCCAGATCCTTTCTACCCCCCACACCTTATCCCTGTAACTCCACAGTTCCTATGGCTAATCCACCTAATCTGCACATCTTTGGATGTTATCACCAGGATTAGATTCCCTACAGTGTGGAAACAAGCCCTTCAGCCCAAGAAGTCCACACCGACCTTCCAAAGAGCAACCCACCCAGACCCATTCCCCTACATTTACCCCTTCACCTAACACTACGGGCAATTTAGCATGGCCAATTCACCTAACCTGAACATTCTTGGACTGTGGGAGGGAACGAGCACATGGAGGAAACCCACACAGACACGGGGAGAATGTGCAAACTCCACACTGAAAGTTGCCTGAGGCGGGAATTGAACCTGGTCTCTGGCACTGTGAGGCAGCTGTGCTCAGCACCGTGCTGCCCCCACAAAATGGAAAACATTTGTAAAGGAGGTGGAAGTTGCAAAACAGCGGAACACATAATTAAACCTCACCTCTATTTCCTTTCACCTGTTTACTTATTTCCCACAGAATCCTGCTGTAACAGATCACCATGGCAGTGAGAGGCGTGACGTACAGGGTGATGAAGGTGAACATGTTGTAGAAGGTTTCATGCCAGGGCTCAGTGAAACTCCCATACGTCACACACTGGGTGAAGTTCATGCCATTCACATTCTGCACCTGAAAAATGAAGAGCTGAGAAATGGGAGGGAATGTTATTTTTTGTGGATGTTGCTCTTGATATTAAAATGGTGCCTGTGCAGAGTGGCTGTTGTTTCGCAAATGATGTCAGAGTGTATATTGTGGGCATGAATGTAGTGTGTCAAAGGATGAGTATGTGCAGACCCGCTGTTGCTTAGCAAGTGATATCAGAGTGTATAATGTGGGAATGTGTAGTGTGTCAAAAGGTGAGCATGCAGCCTGAGTATTGATGTGAAAATCATCCCACTGTACACTGCAGTAATAGCATACCTGTGGAGCGGCCAGGAACATGCTTGTGATCCATGCCATGGAAAGCATTAACTTGTTCCTGTGACTGGCGTGGATAAAACTGAATGGGTTCAAGACAGCCGAATGACGATCCATACTGATGACCACCAGGACAAGTGCAGAGGCGTACATGGCGAATAGCTTCAGGAAGTTCAGGGCCTTGCATGCCACGTTACCTGCATACCACTGAACGGTTATATTCCACACTGCATCTAGTGGCATCACCAAAACAGTCACCATTAGGTCAGCAACAGTGAGGCTCAAGATCAGGTTCCTGATGTGTGAATTCCTCCTCTTTTTGATGACGTTGAGCAGAACAGCTGTGTTGCTGAACATGGACACAGTGAAGAAACAGAAAGTCACGATTACACGGACTTTAGCTGCCGCAGTGAATGCTGGTACAATCCAAGGCTCTGGAGGAGTGGGCCTCACGTCGGAGACATCAAACTCTGAAAGATGAATTCTTCCTGACTGATTCCGAGAAGGTAATGAATCCATCAGTGTCTGAAGGAGCAAACGATATCAGAAGAGGCGTGTTACTGGTGTGTTTTCACCTTCCGTGCACCTGCACTTTGTAGGTATGTGCACGAATATCTGCTCAGAGCAGGCATACTTTGCACCATGATGGCTGCAGAGGAAAGGTTATCCTGTGGTAAACAAAGCTTAAATGTTTTGTTTTTATTTCAGATTTTCAGGGGACTCAGCATTTTACTTCCATTCAAAACTAATGTTAATGACCCCTTGCTTCAGTCATGTTGGGGCTGATTTAATAATTGTGCACTTTTAGCACAGAGCTTTGTGTGATGAGGCACATGAAAGATATTTGTCTGCAGAGGTCAACTGATCTTTTATTCGGTAATCACGCAATACCAGGTTATAGTCCAACAGGTTTACTTAAAATCACAAGCTTTTGGATTGCTGCTCCTTCGTCAGGTGACCTGAAAGCTTATGATTTTAAATAAACCAGTATGTTACATCCTTTCAATGTTTTGACTTTTCAAAGGTGGACAGAAAATACATAAAAAAGATGACCATCCAAGGTAAGGGTGATATCTCTTTATCAAAGGAACATTCTAGACTGATGTGATGAGACAATGTCTTTTTCTAAAAGCAATCGAAAGGAATTGGTCATTCAGAAACAAACACAATGACTTCTCAAACCTTCAGCAATTTCAACCCACAGCACAGGATGTGTAATAAATATGGTTACCCACTTTATTTGAGCTTGTAGCAGGTCACACGATGAGACAGTCATGCTTTCCATCCAATTCCAAAATCTGCAAAAACCTGCTGTGTGGACTGAGTTACCCACCAGAAAGTCAGAAAATTAGCTACAAAGCTGTACGATATCTTGAAACTGGGAGATCTCCTCAGGGAGAAAAACTGCTCGAACCTGTTTGACCTTCAACTTCACCTGAGAACTAATTGCTGAGAAAATTGAAATTGAAAGAGCTCGCAGCTTGCTGAGAATCTTTCACTTTACAAAACACACACTTCAAATTTAAAGCATCAACTACATCCAGCGAACCAGGCCTGCCCCTTGTGCAAAGCACACTCCATAAACCGATGACTGAATTAAAATAACCTGTAACAGATTACTGCTCTTACCCATAGCCAGTCTTTGTGTGTGTGCCTGCGATTGTGTGGGCAACATTGCATGAAGTTCTGGTAAGTGAGTGAGAATAGATAATCTTCATTTTAAAACTAATAAAAGCTTGGTCCTGGATTATTTAATTTTGACACATACATCCTGAGGACAAAAAAACACTTACACTTCATACATATAAAACACATTTCTCACAAACACTAAAAGAAACTTACAAATTTTGTGCATGACTCTTGACAGCAGTGTGATCGACGTCAGTTCTTTACCTGTCAACCTTTAAAGTGTTAGGACATTGTTTTGAGAAGACTCACCTACGATTCAGCTTTTTTTTTTAGTTTGCACAACCAAATCATCCCCACTGACATTACAGTTGCACCTAAATAGTCCTTTCTGTTCAGTCTTTTTGCTCCTGGTTATAGCAGACTTGTGATTTAAAACCTGTGCATTAGATGTTATATTTATATGATAAATTTTACTTATTTCACATAGTGTCAGTGGAATTTAAATTAGCAGCATTAACACATGCGCAAAGATCAAACATCTAAACTAAAATGAGCAACTACTGTATTTCTCAACTTGTTATCTTACTAAGTATAATAATTTCAATTAGTCCTGTGGTCTTTTTCACAATGTGTCGCTTTGGTAACTCATCTGATGTTTTCAGCATTAAAATGGTTAAAACTACAGTGTTTGACTTTGGACTGGCAGCTATGTTACAGTGTGACAGTTATTCTTCATGCCAGTTTAACCAATTAATGGCACGTTAAAAGTCTCACTGACATCATCTGTTGGCTGGTTGCTGATTGTTAACTTTTTCATTGTTGCAATAGTTAATGGCACTGAGGGCTTCAAGATTATGTATTATCACATCAGAAGTTGAATTTGTGAAACTAGGATATTGTAACACATTGAGTAAAATCTGATTCGTGTGTGTCAGCACCTCCAGATCTTTACCCTCACTTTGGCTTAAAATTGTGTTTGCTGAGTGAACTGTATCAGTTCAAATGCTTCAAATGAGGTTTTATACGATTGTGTCCAAACTGATCATCCGAGAGCAGCCCACCCAGGCACACTCCATTCCTGTAACCCTGCATTTCCCATGGTTAACCCACCTAGCCTGTGTATCCATGGACACCATGGGCAATTTAGCATAGCCAATCCACCTAACCTGCATGTCTTTGGATTGTAGGAGGAAATCTGAGCACCTGGAGGAAATCCAGGCAGACATGGGGAGAATATGCAAACTCCACAAACAGTCACCTGAGGCTGAAATTGAACCCAGGTCCCTATTGCTGTGAGGCAGTAGTGCTAACCACTGAGCCCCTATGCCACCCTTGAAGTTAGAAATAATTCACTAAATTAATAAATAATTCATAATTGTCTTCAATCTATTGAAACTTGAATCATATATTTTCAATTCCTTTTCACTCCCTAATCTAAACCCATAGTTGAGTTTAGTCACTATAACGAGCAATTTTTAATAGGTAGAATTTTGGTGAAAAAAAAATGGCTGACAGAAAGTTTTCCCTCTAATTCAATATTTTATCACCTAGGGTCAAGCTGGGAAATAATTGATTTCAGTTGATTGTGCTATGATGATCATACTTGGAGTCATCTTCACAGCATTAATTCCGTCTACACTGACTATCTTACCTTGATAATGATTACATACTGTTGGTTACATTCACTATAAATGAGGGTGATCAACACTCGATTGTTTACTAAGGCAGAGATTCCAATTATCCTAAATAAACCATATGCATTTCTTTCTGTTTCTATATCTTTCCAAGAGGATTAGACAAACTTATAACACAAGTTGTTTTATTAGATTATTACAAATATTAGTTACAGTATTAATTATTAAAATTGTTAAACTTGAAATGCACATTGCAGAAGCTACTTTATTAAAATTCTCACAGCTAGTAACTAAATTGCTAAATGATTACCACAATGAATTGTTATAAAATAAGTTAGTTATAATTATTGAGATGAGATACTTTTTCATTGTATTGCATTACAGTGTTCTATTATCACATTGTCAAGTTATATTTCTGATACAGCAACCTATTCACTGTTGGAATTATCACAGTTGATAATTACATGATTAGATGATCATTAGTATGGATATGTACATCATTAGGTCATCACCATGCTCAATTGTAGTATTAGATCACAATGCAAATTGGAATACAAGTATACTTACAATTAGCAGAGTGAATCCTTTGTTAGATTTCAGTTACCTAAACTTTTCCCTGGTTTCCCATCTCAGTCATGACTTAATTGTCATTTCAAAATATTTGTCTAAGAATGAAGGATTCAGCGTTTCCGATATGTATGCCAGCCACACAGACCCTAGGCCAGAGATTCTAATGGAAGATGTTTTGATCAGTTAAAGCAAGCACTTAAAAAGTCTTTCAGTGCCACAGTGTGCTGACAGTTGAACCTAGCTCCTCCCTGTTCCATGGGCAAGCTGTTGCTATGGATAAATTAACGTGTGAAAAACTGTGGGAACATTTCTGATGTTTGACATCAAAGTTCTGCAGCTTTTTAAAAAAATGTGCTCTGTGGATGTTTATTATTATGTAAGTTATGTCTGTCGATGTTTAATCCCAAAGCACATTTTCTATGTTTGCCTCTTCTAACCTGCAATAATAATGCAAAGAGTGGAATATAGATGAACTGAGAAGGTAAAATGGGCAAGTGCACAAGCAGGATTGACGTAAAGTGCTTGAAGCCACAAGAGGCTGCAGCAAGATGCTGATAGATATTGGTAAATCAGTCAGATAATTGCGAGCATTCATTTCTTCCAGCAGCAAGTATCTTGGGACAAATCCTGAATGCCTTTAAATTAATGAACACATTATAGATTTCATTCTGAATTTATTCAAATTTCATCTAATGTTATTTATGAAATTCAAAATAAATTCTGATCAAATGTTCGATATTATGCAGTCATATGGGGTTTGGAAACAGCTTAACTCAAAAACAATAATCTTGCGCACCAGTAGATTTGTAGTTGTAATCCAGAGACACCGACGAGTAATCCAGAGGATGAGTTCAAATCCTGCTGTGGCAAATTGAGAATTTGAATTCAGTTCAATAAATATGAGACACATTTTAGTCTATACTTTACAGTGACCATGAGCAGTAACCATGGCCCTGTTAGATTGTCAAAGGTCATTCCATAAGGCATCAATCCATCTTTCTTTCAGAAAGAAAACCTGGTGCTCTCACTTGGTTAGACCAGTGATTCTCAACTGTTCTTTGGCCACCTCCCCCTCTCCCCCCTCCCCTGCCGGAGGAGCTCTTTTCAGGTTCCAGCGTCCCCCTTTCAAACAGGGATACAACACAGATTGACCGAAAATAATTTATTATTGAACACCAAGAAAACTTGTACATACCGACATACTGAACAAAACTTAAAAGAAGACTGAATGAAATTAAACATCAATCAGGCCTAATGCAATCCTTGAGCTTGGTGCTTTTCTGCACGTTTCCATAAAGTGGGGTCAACATCCCTCATGGTTTTGTGACCTGAGATTTTTTTGGATGTGAAGTCCAAGGTAGCATTGGCTGTTGTGGAGCTCTGATCACTCCACCACCTTCCCACTCCCCCCCTCCCCCTCCCCCTCATACCCCACACACCCATTCTAGGTCAACTCTCACCTCCACCCACCCTACTGTCACAACTCCCCACAAAAGGTGGTGACAATGATCAAACCTCGATACGTAAGCACGATGTAATAAACTTTGGGAAGCACTGGTTTAGAGTATGTGTGACTTCAGAGACCCAGCAACCTCACACTGACCTTCACCTACTCTCCAAAAATCTGTTATGCCACACAATTTTCAATGCAGTTAGGCATATAATAAATGCTAACCTTATCTGGAACTCAAGAATGAAATTAAAAATTGTAACCAGAACTTGAGTTGCATTATTATGGAGAGGGTAAATGGTGTGAACAAATAAACTGAGGATGGAAGAGCAGGGGCTCACGGTTTCTGGGAACATGGGGGATCTCAAAGCAGTTAGCACCAAAGGTTTTACCCCTTAATGTCTTTTTATGTTGGCCAAAAGAGAGGAGAATTTGATGTGAGTTTTGCTTCCAGCAGGGCATTTTGACCTGATTCAACAATGTCTATAATATCTATGGTAACAGAAGAAATTCAGATATAGATGATGTGGTATTGAAAGATCTAACAGATATTTAATATAGCCCACTATGATATCGAAATATATCTTTCACAGGCATATCCATGGCTAGGCTAGTATTAGGATCTTCAGTTACAAAGAACAGTAGGTGTTCATCAGCTCGTTTCAATTGACCGAACTGAGATTTTTATACCATTGATGCTTTGTTGCTCAATACTTAATGATCCTTGATTTGATGCTGCGTACCATGTGTTCTTGCTAGATACTTTGAATGTGATCAGTGGGGTGACAATGTGATATGGGTGACTCCCCAATTAGTATATATGCTTTCAAATGGTTTTCTATCTGTTCTGGTAAGTTGTATAATTTGAAAATAGCACTTTTCTTGTCACCGAAGGTTGTACTCATTATTTTGCTAAGTTGTTGGAGTCATAGATATGTACAACTCAGAAACAGATCCTTCAGTCCAACTCATCTATGCCAATCAGATATCCTAACCTAATCTAGTCTCATTTGCCAGCGCTCGGCCCATATCACTCTAAGCCCTTCCTATTCGTATACCTATCCAGATGCTTTTTAAATGTTGTAATTGTATCAGCCTCCACCACTTCTTCTCGCAGCTCACTCCATACATGAACCACCCTTTGCGTGAAAAAGTGCCATTTAGGTCCCTTTTAAAGTTTTCCCCTCTCACATTAAACCTATGGCCTCTAGTCTAGACTTACTAACAATACTTCCTATGTTCGCATCCAAATCATCTATATAAATGATGAAAAGTAGTGGACCTAGCACCGATCCTTATGACACTCCATGGGTCACATGCTTCCAGTCTGAAAAGCAACTCTCCACCACCACCCTCTGTCTTTTATCTTCGAGCTAATTCTGTATCCAAATGGCTAGTTCTCCGTGTATTCAACGCAATCTAACCAGTCTACCATGAGGAACCTTGTCGAACGCCTTACTGAATTCCATATAGATCACGTCCACTGCTCTGCTCTCATCAATCCTCTTCTTTGCTTCTTCAAAAACCTCAATCAAGTTCTTGAGACATGATTTCCCATGCACAAAGCCATGTTGACTATCCCTAATTAGTCATTGCTTTTCCAAATACATGTAAATCCTGTCTCTCAGGATTCCCTCCATCAATTTCCCCACCACCGATGTCAGGCTCACTGGTTGAACTGGTCCTCACCCTGATCAACTTCTCTTTCCAATCCTCCCATTTCCTCCAAACCAAAGGAGTAGCCATGGGCACCCGCATGGGCCCCAGCTATGCCTGCCTCTTTGTAGGATATGTGGAATAGTCCATCTTCCGCAGCTACACTGGCACCACCCCCCACCTTTTCCTCCGCTACATCGATGACTGTATTGGAACTGCCTCGTGCTCCCACGAGGAGGTTGAACAGTTCGTCTACTTTACCAACACCTTCTACCCCGACCTCAAATTCACCTGGACTGTCTCAGACTCCTCCCTCCCCTTCCTAGACCTTTCCATTTCTATCTCGGACGACCGAATCAACACGGACATTTACTATAAACCGACCAACTCCCACAGCTACCTAGACTACACCTCCTCCCACCCTG
>NC_057745.1:12192175-12197852 GCF_004010195.1 Chiloscyllium plagiosum | reverse complement strand
TCTCCAGGATACACCTATCACCTTTCCAACGCCCCTCCCCCAAGTCCCTCCTCCCCTCCTTTTATCTTAGCCTGCTGGACACACTTTCCTCATTCCTGAAGAAGGGCTCATGCCCGAAACGTCAATTCTCCTGCTCCTTGGATGCTGCTTGACCTGCGCTTTTCCAGCAACACATTTTCAGCTCTGATCTCCAGCATCTGCAGTCCTCACTTTCCCCTCACTGCTCTATAGTTCCCTGGCTTGTCCTTACCGCCTTTCTTAAATAGTTACACCACGTTATCCAACCTCCAGTCTTCTCGCATCTCACCTGTAACTATCGATAATACAAATATCTCACCGAGGGGCCCAGCAAACATTTCCCTGGCTTCCCATAGAGTTCTAGGGTACATCTGATCAGATCTTGGGGATTTATCCAATTTTATGCGTTTCAAGATATCCAACACCTTCTCCTCTGTAATATGACATTTTCAAGATGTCATCAGCCATTTCCCCACATTCTATATCTTCCATGTCCTTCCCCATAGTAAACGCTTATGCAAAATACCCATTTAGTATCTCCCCCATCTCCTGTCATTCCACATGTAGGCCGCCTTGCTGATCTTTGAGGGGCCCTATTCCCTTCCTAGTTCCCTTTTGTCCTTAATATATTTTATAAGATCCGTTAGGATTCTCCTTAACTCTATTTGCCAAAGCTACCTCATGTCCCCTTTTTGGGATTGGTGACGATTCACCGCGGCACATTCGCCGCTGCTGATTAGCCACTGCTGGTTCGCCACCAGCATTTCTCCACTGGGGTCGTTTGACCCCTGGAGACTATTTGCCACTGGAAATATATACATGTACTGATTGTTTTCCCTCCCCCCTGTTCTTTCATGCTTCTCAGTCCTCTTTATTTATACAACAACATAGTACATATTGATTAAAAAAAAAGTGAAATAAATATGATTTTATTGGTTTATACATAAAAATGAGTTACAAACACTTGTGGTGGCGAATCATCCTCAGCGGCCAATAGGTGGTGGCAAAGCGTCCTTGGCAGTGAAAGGGCAGTGGCTAATCGGCAGCAGCGAATTGTCCCATCCCGCCCTTTTTGCCCTCCTGATTTCCCTCTTAAGTACACTCCTACTGTCTTTATACTCTTCTAAGGATTGATTTGATCTCTGCTGTCTATACCTGACATATGCTTCCTTCATTTTCTTAACCAAAACCTCAATTTCTCCAGTCATCCAGCATTCCCTACATCTACCAGCCTTTCCTTTCACCCTAACAGGAATATATTGTCTCTGGACTCTCGGTATCTCATTTTTGATGGCTTCCCATTTTCCAGCCGTCCTTTTACCTGCGAACATCTGCCCCCAATCAACTTTTGAAAATTTTTGCCTAATACTTTTCTTGTCAAGATTGGCCTTGGAACCAACTTTTAGATCTAGTCTGTCCTTTTACATTACTGTTTTAAAACTAGTAGAATTATGGTTGCTGGCTCCACAGTGCTCCCCCATTGACATCTTAGTCATCTGCCCTGCCTTATTTTCCAAGAGTAGGTCAAGTTTTGCACCTTCTCTAGTTAGTACATCCACATGCTGAATTAGATAATTTTCTTGTATATTCCTCTCCATCTAAACCATTAACACTATGGCAGTCTCAGTCTATGTTTGGAAAGTTAATGTCCCCTACCAAAACCACTCTACTATACTTAGATAACTGAGATCTCTTTACAAATTTGTTTCTCCATTTCCTATGACTATTGGGTGGACTATAATACAATCCGAATAAGGAGATTATGCCTTTCCTATTTCTCAGTTCCACCCAAATAACTTCCCAGTTATGTATTCCCAGGAATATCCTCCCTAAGTACAGCCGTGATGCTATCCCTTATCAAAAACGACATTCCTCCTCCTCTCTTGCCTCCCTTTCTGTCCTTCCTGTAGCATTTGTATCCTGGAACATTAAGCTGCTAGTCTTGTCCATCCCTGAACCATGTTTCTGTAATTGCTAAGCTATCCCAGTCCCATGTTTGTAACCATGCCCTGAGTTCATCTGCTTTCCCTGTTAGGCCTCTTGCATTGAAATAAATGCAGTTTAATTTATCAGTGCTACCTTGTTCTCTGCTTTGTTTCTGCCTGCCCTGAGTGTGCCCTTGCTCCTTTTCCCAACAGTACCAGTCTCTGATTGATCTCGTTCCTTGCTATTTCACTGGGTAACCCCGCGCCCCCCACCTTACTAGTTTAAATCCTCTTGAGCAGCTCTAGCAAATCTCCCCACCAGTACATTAGTTCCTTTCCAATTCAGGTGTAATCGTCCTCCTTGTACAGGTCACTTATACCTCAGAAGAAATTCCAATGATCCAACAATGTGAACTCTTCTCCCCTGCACCAGCTTCTCAGCCATGCATTCATCTGATCTGTGGTCCTATTCCTATCCTCACTAGCTCATAGCACTGGAACTAATCCAGATATTACTATCCTCAAGGACCTCCTTTTTAAATTTCTGCCTGACTTCCTATATTCTCCTTTCAGAATCTCATCCTTTCCCTTCCTATGCCATTAATTCCAATGTGTACCATGGCCTCCTGCTGGTCCTTCTCTCCTTTGAGAATATTCTGCACCCTCTCCGAATTATCCTTGATCTTGGCACCAGGGAGGCAACATACCATTCTGGTTTTTCACTGCTGGATGCAGAAACGTCTGTCTGTGCCTCTGACTAGATAGTCTCATATCACAATCGATGGCTTGGAACTCAACGTACCCCTCATTGCATTAGAGCCAGTCTCGATACCAGAAACTTGGCTGTTCATGCTACATTCCCCTGAGAATCCATCACACCCTACCTTTTCCAAAACAGCATACTTGTTTTAAATAGGGATAGCCACAGAAGACTCCTGCACTACCTGCCTACCTCTCCTACCTTTCCTACCTTTCCTGGAGTTAACCCATCTACCTGACTGTATTTGCAGCTTTTCTCCCTTGCTATAACTGCCATCCAACACATCCCCTAGCTGCTGTAAATTTCTTATTGCCTGTAACTGCTGCTCCAGCCGATCCATGCAATATGATAGGATTCACAAACAAAGACACTTCCTGCAGAGATAATCATCAGTAACATGGAAACTCTCCCTAAACTTCCACATCTGACAGGAAGAGCACATCACTCTACTAAAGGCCATCTTTGCTTCTTTACAATCTACAGACCCAGAAAATAGCATTGTCTTGTTGCTCTAAAAAAAAAACTGCTCCAGGCTAACTTAGTACTTATGGCTTATATTTTTAAAATTTAATTAAGAGACATATCTCAATAAAGCATATAATCAAGAAAGATCCCACTCTACTCACTACTGTAGAATTACAAAACTGTGTGCTGTGAGCTCACCCATAGAGGTTCCTCCAGTGTCAGCTGTGAATCTTGTTGTTTGTTAATTTTTCCCAGATGCACTCTGATGTCCAGAGATACTTGAACTCAAACAGCAAAGACAGTAACTGTGCAGATTCACTGCTGTGTTAAACAGCAGTATAGGTTTCTTTCTCTGACCATGTGGTCAATGTCTTTGTCTGTCTTCCTCCTTTTTTAAATGCCATTGTTTTGATCTTTTGTCCTCCAATGTTTCAAAAGAATGCAACAATATATAAAACAGCAATTGCTGCTCCTGGAATTTGAGGAAATCACCTCCAACTCTTAAAGTACCTCAAAAAAGGAGCACCTCTTACAGCCACAATTTTTTCACATCCTCCATCTTGGATTACCACCCTTCTTAAATAGTGGCACCATGTTAGCCAACCTCCAGTCTTCTGACATCTCACCTGTGACTATCGATGATACAAATATCTCAGCAAGGGGCCTATCAATCAATTCCTTAGCTTCCCACAGAGTTCTAGGGTACACTTGATCAGGTGGGGATTTATCCACTTTTATATGTTTTAACACATCCAGGACTTCCTCCTCTGTAATATGAACAGTTTTAAAGATGTCACCATCTATTTCCCTACATTCTAAATTTTCTACTTCCTTCTCCTCAGTAAGCACTGATGCAAAATACTCATTTAGTATCTCCCCAGTTGGAGAGTTAGAGAAGTATTTTGCTTCTAGGATATCATTTCCATCATGCTCTGTGAATAGGTCTGTTGCTACTTCCATCCAAGGAACAGATGGAACATGGTCTGGATATAGAGGCTTCTTGGGCTGCTTCTGTTTGTACATCTAGCATGCTTCATATACATTTACGTCTTACTGGCTATTCTGATCTGGCTAGTACACAGATTCATGAGCTAATCATCTTGTGTGTTCAATACCACATGTTCCTGCTGTAAGACATGAATTATCATGAGTAAAACTTGAAGTTAGATGTTCAGGAACCTTCAATATCGTACTTGAATTTTTCTGATTGTCCGCAACAAAAACCTATTGAGTCCTCCAAGCTCCTCTCTGCTGATGGCAAGCAAGGATTTCAAACTTCTCTCGTCATATTTATCTGTAACTTGATCTGCAAAATTAAACATACAGATGTTGTTCGAAAATTTGCGGTTCAGGTGAAGGTATCATTGGCCGCCCAATGCATAATAAAGCGAATGCCTTCCTTTTCCCGTTAAAGGACTTGGTTTTTTTTTGAAGTGAAGTGCAGTGTTCTGTTTGGTTATTCCATTTATTGGTTTCGCTTGTCTGCCTTGTTTTCATTTTGCATAGGCACCAGGAAGAGAGATGGGGATTGAAGGCAGAACTTCAGGGAGGTAGGGTGGGAGCTTAGAGCTAAAACAAATAGAGTTGTTATCTCTGGTTTGTTGCCCACACCACATGCTAGCGAGGTGACGAATAGGGAGAGAGAGGAGTTGAACACGTGCCTATACTGATGGTGCAGGTGGGAGGGATTTAGATTCCTGGATAATTGGGGCTCTTTCTCGGAGAAGGTGGGATCTCCAGAGGGCTACCAATATCCTGGGAGGGAAATTTGCTAATGTTCTTCGAGTGGGTTTAAACTAATTCAGTGGGTGGGGGGGGAAACCAAAATTGTAGTTTGAATATACAGGAGGTTGAGAATAGTGAAGTCAGAACTAAGATTTCAAAATTGCAAGAAGGCACCAGCAAGCAAGAAGTTGGTTTGAAGTGTGTCTACTTCAACACCAGGAGCATCCGGAATAAGGTGAGTGAACTTGCAGCATGGATTAGTACTTAGGATTTCAATGTTGCGGCCATTTTGGAGACATGGGTAGAGCGGGGACAGAAATAGTTATTGCAGATTCCAGGACTTAGATGTTTCAGTAAGAACAGAGAAAATGGTAAAAAGGTAGGGGGGGGGGTGGGGGTACATCGTTAGTCAATGACATTATTAAGTTGCACAAAGGACTTTTGAGGACTTGTCTGCAGGGGAATCTTGATTATCCAAACATGATGGGCGGGCACTATTTTGTTTGGATAATCGATTATTTGGTTAATTGATTTAAATGCCTTTCCTCTGGGGCTTGGAGTTTTTAAAATCTGGTCCCCATTCAGGAGACTGCAGCAACACGGTGTGCGAGACCTGACCCCAACATTGCCCCCCCTGTCCAACACAGTCCCCCTGCCCGCCCCCAGCCCAGCATGACCCCCCGACCCCCAACCCCGTCCACCACTGCCCCTGTCCCCAACACCACCCCCAAATCCGTCCAACACAGCCCCCTGTCCTTAACATCCCCCCGCCCCCAAATCCATC
>NC_057745.1:12188909-12191777 GCF_004010195.1 Chiloscyllium plagiosum | reverse complement strand
CTCTCACACACACAGATATCTCTCTCTCACACACACACAGATATCTCTCTTACACACACACACAGATATCTCTCTCTCACACACAGATTTCTCACACACACACACACAACCTTTTACTGCAACTTTTTGACAGGTTCCACCTTTGCCCTGTACAGGGTAATGTTGGAGAGACTATTTTGGAAAGTGGGGTAGGGTTAGGGTACACCCCTGTGTAGAACTCCAGAGAAAGTGTGGGGAGAAAGAGAAGGCGGGAGGTCAATCATTTGGAGACTGTGCCCGTAAAGTTATTGTAAACAAAAGACGTGGTCACTGTTGGAAACGCGCCTTTGATATATTGTTTCCATCGGGACCTCGAGATCGCCTTCGGATAATCCGATTTTTGGATAATTGGTATTCGGATAATTGAGGTTCCTCTGTACTGAGGTAGTATGGGCTGAGGTTAGAAACAGGAAAGGAGAGGTTACCCTGTTGGGAGTTTTCTATAGGCAAAAGTGAGGACTGCAGATGCTGGAAATCAGAGTCTAGATTAGAATGGTGCTGGAAAAGCACAGCAGGTCAGGCAGCATCCGAGGAGCAGGAAAATCGACGTTTTGGGCAAAAGCCCTTCATCTGGAATGGAACAGGAGCAGGCTAAGACAATGGGTTGGCCGGGGTTGTCAGGCCTGTGGATCTTGGGAAGGAGGTAGAATTGCGCAGTGCAGGATTCCTGGACTACGAGGTTGGAAGCTGTGGATGGGAGATCTCCTGAGGTGATGAGGTTCTGTATGGTCTGGGAGATGATGGTTTGGTGATGGGGAGTGGGGTCATGATCGAGGGGGTGGTAGGAAGAGGTGTCTTTGAGCTGGCGTCTGTCTTCAGTGGTGTAGAGGTCAGTGTGCCAAAGTACCACTGCACCTTCTTTGTCCGCTGGTTTGATGGTGAGGTTGAGAGTTTTCTATAAGTCTCCAAATAGTTCCAGAGATGTAGAGGATAGGATAGTAACGATGATCCTCGATAGGAGCAAGAGTGACAGGGTGGTTGTTATGGGGGACTTTAACTTTCCAAATATTGACTGGGAATACAATAGTTCAAACACTTTAGATGGGTCAGTTCTTGTCCAATGTGTGCAGGAGGGTTTCCTGACACAGTATGTAGACAGGCCAACAAGGGGTGAGGCCAGATCAGATTTGGTACTGGGTGGCAAACCTGACCAGGTGTTAGATTTGGATGTAGGTAAGCACTTTGGTGATAGTGACCACAATTCGGCTATGTTTACTTTAGTGATGGAAAAGGATAGGTATATACCGCAGAGCAAGAGTTATAACTGGGGGAAAGGCAATTATGATGTGATTAGGCAAAACTTAGGATGCATAAGATGGGGAAGGAAATTGCAGGGGGTGGGCACAATTGAAATGTGGAGCTTATTCAAGGACCAGATACTGTGGGTCCTTGGTAAGTGTATACCGGTCAGGCAGGGAGGACGATGTTGAGTGTGGGAGCTGTGGTTTACTAAGGAAGTTGAATCTCTTGTCAAGAGGAAGAAGAAGCTTATGTTAGGATGAGATGTGATGGCTCATTTAGGGTACTTGAGAATTACAATTTAGCCAGGAAAGGTGAAGTCATTGGCGGATAGGATCAAGGAAAACCCTAAGGTTTTCTGTAGGCATATCAGGAATAAACGAATGACTCGAGTAAGATTGGCCCCAATCAAGGATGGTAGTGGGAAGTTGTACGTGGAGTCAGAGGAGATAGGGGAAGTGCTAAATGAATATTTTTTGTCAGTATTCACACTAGAAAAAGACAATGTGGTTGAGGAGAATACTGAAATACAGGCTACTAGACTAGATGGAATGAAGGTTCACAAGGAGGTGTTAGCAATTATGGAAAGTGTAAAAATAGGTAAGTCCCCTTGGCCTGATAGGATTTATCCTAGCATTCTCTGGGAAGCTAGGGAGGAGTTTGCTGAGCCTTTGGCTTTGATCTTTATATTGTCATTTTCTACAGGAATAGTGCCAGAAGACTGGAGGAAAGCAAATATTGTCCCCTTGTTTAAGAAGGGGAGTAAAGACAACACTAGTAATTATAGACCTGTGAGCCTTACTTCAGCTGTGGGTAAATTATTGGAAAGGATTATAAATGACAGGATTTATAATCATCTGGAAAGGGATAAGTTGATAGGGATAGTCAACATGGTTTTGTGAAGGGTAGGTCATGCCTCACAAACCTTATTGAGTTCTTTGAGAAGGTGACCTAACAGATGGATGAGGGTAAAGCAGTTGATGTGGTGTATATGGATTTCAGTTAGGCATTTGATAAGGTTCCTTATGGTAGATTATTTCACAAAATACAGAGGCATGGGATTGAGGGTGATTTAGTGGTTTGGATCAGAAATTGGCTAGCTGAAAGAAGACAGAGGGTGGTGTTTGATGGGAAATATTCATCCTGGAATTAAGTTGCTAGTGGTGTGCTGCAAGGATCTGTTTTGGGGCCACTGCTGTTTGTCATTTTTATAAATGACCTGGCTGAGGGCGTAGAAGGCTGGGTTAGTAAATTTGTGGATGACACTAAGATCAGTAGAGTTGTGGATAGTGACAAAGGATGTTGGAGGTTACAGAGGGACATAGATATGCTGCAGAGCTGGGCTGAGAGGTGGAAAATGGAGTTTAGTGCAGAAAAGTGAGGTGATTCACTTTGGAAGGTTCTTGGTAGTGTAAAAACAATGACTGCAGATGCTGGAAACCAGATTCTGGATCAGTGGTGCTGGAAGAGCACAGCAATTCAGACAGCATCCGAGGACAGGCAAAATCGACGTTTCGGGCAAAAGCCCTTCATCAGGAATAAAGGCAGAGAGCCTGAAGCGTGGAGAGATAAGCTAGAGGAGGGGGGGGG